>NW_026856386.1:0-6469 GCF_026571515.1 Ruditapes philippinarum
TGTTTATATTTATGTAAATAAATGTAAATGTAGCGCATGCGCAATAAAGCACAATTTTAGCCCCGCCCACACACAAGCCGGTGAGTTATCAGTTTGGTAAGAATTGTTTGTCGCGTTAATTAGTATTGTTTGTTATGATGTTACAGTCCCGTTAACGCATTCATTATAAAATTGCAAACTTACGTCCATCAAAGTGAGACATTTTCAAACATTTAAACACTTCAAAGTGAGATCATTTAAGTTACAGTACTTCTTTATGTACCGCAGAATAGTTCAGAAGCTAAAATTCGTCGATTTTCTTATTACAGCCAAAGGGACCAATTATTTAAATTCAGCATCAGAAATTAATTTATTTCATATAATATTCTTTTCGTTCAGATTCTACCAGATCTTCTATAGATTATTGATAATCTTTTATTAATAAATTTATTTGAAAGAAATCTAACAAAGGAAATAATAAAATTAAAAATAATCTAACAAAGGAAATAATAAAGTTGATCAAATCACAGATATATAAACAATATTTAGCTCCATAATCAAATACTATTACTAACACAACACATTTAAATTAAAACTTATCTTTGAACTCGTCCTTTTCTAATGAATGAAAATTCAATTCAATAATATTTTAATGTATAAATGTACCTGATAATTATAAGCACAAAATAAAATAATTAAGCAAAATTATAATGTACCTTCAATAGTCATGTCACTATTACCTGGGATTCATTCATTCATTTATTTATTTTCTTGTTGGGGTGGGGGACTATATGTACAGTGTATCTTTTGGTCATTAAAAAGATTTTGATAATAATATAGAACTATTTATTTTTCGTTCAACAAATTTCTTTCGAATATTAGTGTTAAGCTAGCGGAAGTAAGGAAGCCAGAGATTTTCCCACTGATTTTATCATAAACCATATACAATTCTCCTCCTTTTTTACATTTTTGAATCGCATTTGTTTGTGACAAGAAGCCCGTCGACCCGATATCGTAACATCTTTACTGGAACTTACAATATTGATAAGTGTTCATTTAAACATTAAATTTATGATATAAAATCATAAAAAATGTGTTACAGGATCTTTAAAGACCGCTTTATTGCTATAATCATTTGGAGATATCTCTTATTGAAAATGAGATCTCAAATATTGAATATACGCAAATATGGCGTTCCAAACCGATGGGGACAGCATCGAGGCCAGGCCACCAAGCAACGATTTATAAACATCGAAATAGTTTTACAAAAAAACGTGTAGTTATTGGAGAGGTCATCAGACCTCTCCATAGTGTTCAGACTGATTGCTGGCGGCATCCATTTTTGCGTATCTGATTGCAGTGAATGAATCTCATTTTAAGCGTAAAATCATTAGGAGCAGTCTACAAAAATTGTTTTGCGCATGCCCCGTTTCAAAATACGGCTTAACTTAAACGAAAAATTAGCATCGAAGTGAACAAATTGGTACATAGAAAAATCGGAAAATATCATTTACGTTTCTTAACACTACGTGGATGTTTCATTCCGTTTAATCTTTTAAACTGTTTACCGTATTGTTTTCTGAATAACGTTTTACTATTTTCATGTTCCGATAAATAGTAACAGTGAATGTGGCACCGTTAAATGTCGCAACGCCGCTAAATGTCGCACCATTGCCGCTAAATGTCGCAACCGCCGCTAAATGTCGCAAAATCATTTGCCGTTAAATGTCGCAATGTAAACGTTAAATGTCGCACGAATTTCCCTTACCGTTATATGTCGCAACACTACCGTTAAATGTCGCAAGATGTAAATTCATGTTAAGGTAGACCATGGGTAACGGACACCATAAGGAATAGTAAAATTGACAACATAGGACAGTTATATGTCTTCAAGGTAACCTATATGCAAAATTTAAATAAAATTTACTATGTGGTTTATGAGTTATGCATATCCTTCTGAACTAAGATTTTGCCATTAGAAGGGCTTTTTTTTTCAGAAATGAGGAAACTCTAAATAATCTGTAATATCATCATTATAAAAATGTTTTACTATTGCTCATCGTTAAGAAACAAATAATAACATTCAGGTAACAAATTACACAAGCAAAATGTTTGTTTCTAAACAAAATGTTCTTAATATGTATAAAAATGTTACCCTACCCCACCCACTTTAAACACTATTTTTACCATTTCCCTATCTAAAGTGCCTTATTCAAAATATCCCTAAAATTAACCTTGATGAGAGGCTGTTTTCAAAGTTTGCCTTTATTTTCTTCAAGGTATATTGGTTGATCATGCGAAAAATAAAATACTTTTACCGCATAGTTTTTATTTATTAAACTTTGAAAATATCTGGTATCATATTTGCTATAAATTTTGGCATTATTTAGCAAATAAATACCTACAATAATTATATTATTTAAATCAAACCCTTTTTTCTTCCATAAGGGATTAGTGAGATACATAAATAATGTTAAAAAGAAAAATAGAAAGAAAAAAAGTTGCCCCTTCTAGGGTTTGAACCCACGCCCCTCAATTTCAATGTAGTTGACAAGTGATTCTAGCCTATTTGAATACTCTTCAGAGTGGAGGTAATGCATTACCCATGGTCTGATTAAAGTAGTATTATATTACTTTTTAACATTCATTGTAATTGCCATCTTTGTTTAACTTGTTTAAAACACGACAGTACGATGGTGAAAACGCGATAGTACGATGATGAAAAACGACAGTACGATGATGAAAACGCGATAGTACGATGGTGAAAACGCAAAAGTACGATGATGAAAACACGACAGTAAAATGATGAAAACGCGAAATCACGATATTACGATGGTGAAAACGCGAAAGTACGATGATGAAAACACGATAGTTAATTGTATTATCATCATCGTACTGTCGTATTATCGCGTTTTCACCATCGTACTGTCGTGTTTTCATCATCGTACTGTCGCGTTTTCACCATCGTGGTTTCGTGATTTCGTGTTTTCATCATCGTACTTTCGAGTATCATGTTTCAGATCAAACCATTCATAGGCGATGGCCCTAACGGCATTCCGTAGCTATATATATTGGGGATATTATTTCTTCACATTTGACAGACTTGTTTAATCTTATATTTTCGAGTGGTCATTTTCCTTCAACTTGGATGGAGGGGATTATCATTCCATTGTTCAAAAAAGGTGACGAAAACGTTTTGGATAATTACAGGGGAATTACGTTAGTAAGCGTGTTATCAAAGATTTTTACGTCTGTAATAAATACTAGACTAACAGACTGGTGCGCGGCAAATGACATCATCACCGATTCGCAATTTGGATTTAAAAAAAGGTTTCTCTACAACAGACGCAATATTTTGTCTTCACGGATTAATTGAAAATAGTTTAAATTGTGGAAAACGTTTTTATGCAACATTCATTGATATGAAAAAATGCTTCGACAGCGTATACAGAAATGCACTGTGGCTTAAAATATATAAATTAGGTGTTAACGGTAAAATGTTAAGAATCGTGAGATCAATGTACGATCAAGTGAGGTGCCGTGTTAAACACTTAAATAAATACTCCGAATTCATGGAAATACTAGTAGGTCTAAAGCAAGGAGAAATATGTTCTCCATTATTCTGGTCAATGTTTGTAGAAGACTTAGAATTATACTTAAGCTCTCGTCCAGGCAGTGGTCTTGATTTCGGAGATATTACGTTAATCCTCTTTCTCTACGCCGACGATATGGTTTTAATGTCTAACTCCATAGAAGATCTTCAACAAAGTTTAAATGACCTTCACACATACTGTGATCGATGGGGATTAAAAGTGAACATTGACAAAACAAAAAGTGATGGTATTTCGACGGAGGGGAAGACTGAAAAATAGCGAACAATGGACTTATGACGGAAATCGTCTGGAGATAGTGGATAACTTTAATTACTTAGGCACGGTCTTTAATTCTAACGGTCGTTTTGATTCGAATGTACAAATGCTAGTTGGAAAATCGCTTAAAGCAATGAATACCTTAATATCAAATACTAAAGACTTTGATTTTACACCAAAAACTATGTGCAGCCTTTTTGACGCTTTTTGTAGTGTATCTATTTTAAATTACTCTTCTGAAGTATGGGGTTATACAAAATGTCAAGAAATGGAGAGAATACATCTTAAATTTTGCAAAACATATTCTAAATGTTAAATTGTCCACTAGTAATGTTGGTGTATACGGTGAACTTGCACGTTTTCCTTTATATATTAATCGCTATATCAGAATTATTAAATTCTGGCTTAAAATTTTGAATACGAAAAATTGCGTTATTAGAAAAATTTATGATTTGATGCTGAAGATGAAAAAAATAAAACTGGGCTCATAACGTTTAAGAAATTATTATATAGCTATGGATTTGGCTATATTTGGGAATCACCACAAAATGTTGACATTAACTGTTTCATTACATGTTTTAGGCAGCGTTTAATAGATACTTTGTGCAAGACTGGAATATAGTTTGACTAACAATAGTGTTTTATTTGTGTATAAGAATGTTAAACATGACTTTGTGTATGAGGATTACCTGAGTGTTGTTAAATCAAAAAAGTGTAGACAAGTTTTAACAAAGTTTAGACTCTCTTCACATAAACTACGTATTGAGTCCCGGTAGATACGGACAGGAATAGGATAGAAAGGAGCGAGAGAGTTTGCGAAGTATGTGGATCAAATGACATTGAAGATGAATATCATTTTATTTAACATGTACAAAGTATAAAAAGTGTAAGAAAACGATATATAGACAATTATTTTTACGAACGTCCTAGTGTGTTTAAAACTCACTCAGTTGTTTAAATCAAAGAATGTACCACACTTTTGAACAATCTAGCTTGCTATCTGAATTGTGCCTTGAAAAAATAAGGAGTAATTTTGTTAACATAGTCTCATTGTATGAATTATTTGAGTCTGTAATACTAATATATTCCAAAAAGAAAATACTATAGTTTATTGCTTTTGTTTCAATATAATATTGCTCTAGAAATACTTAGTAGCCAAGTGCATTTTCTTGCCGGGATAACAATTGTTCGATATCTTAAGAAAATAATATAATTATAATCCGACTTTGTATAAATAACCATTATATTATATCACTCTCATGATAAATAATTATGTACTGATGTGTATATATATTTATATAAGAATATTAATACTTTTGTAATGTTTATGTGATACCTTGATATATACTGTATTTCTGTTAAGATGAGGAGCATATGCTCAAGTCTGAAAATAATAAAATATTTGTTCTGTTATATAATGTAATCTTTAGGCTCGAAAGGATGATTGATACTAAATTCTCAATAGATAAGTATTTTTCTTTTGTTTCCCGTTTTCATTTGTAACCCTGATTGACAACAGATTAAAGGTATTATGGTATTGTCGCTCTCAGAATTTGGTTTAAGTAATTTCATTTATTTTCTCAGACACTACCGAATTTACTTTAAATGTGGTTTATTTGTTTACTATTGTAATAGGGGTGGTTTGGCGCAATTATATATAAAGCTATTTGAGCCCCTAAGGGTTAAATGAGTTTGGGATTGTTAAAATTAATTTAACAAACAGCTTTAAAGTTATATTATTTATATATTTTAATTTATTTTTTAATTACTGTATGGTGGTTACATTAAGTAAAGGTACAAACCAAACACTTTGAAATAAGTATATATAACAATATGTAAATATAAAGTAAAATGAAGTAAAAAATATGCATTACATGAATTAATATTATATTTTATGTTTTAATTTAAAACATAATTAATTACATGTTTAGTGGCCAATTTAGTTTTTTACACTTAGCAACAGTTCTTAAATATAATTATATAGCTTATGGAATTATACACACAATTAACATATTTTACCTTTTAAACAATACACAATACATTACACATGTAACTTACCATTTAAGGGATAAGTGTAGTACATTAATTTATAACCTAATACCTTTTTTAACTTTTACACCAGTGACTGTTAACTGCAAGGTTAAATATTAATAGTAAATAAAAAATGAAAGGTAATTTAATAAATACATGTTATTTTGAAACTTATACTTATTTACAAATTTTACAATTAATGGACTAAACTAAAATAAAACAAAATTACAATAATGCAATTTTACATATTTACAATAAAGCATTTAGCAGCAGTTAGGATAAATACATACCAACTTATAAAATAAAAAACTTAACCACAAACTTTAATTTTTTTTAACCTTTTTTTTACAACATAACAAAAACACAATAACTTTTTTCACCAATAAATTACATAACATAAAAATAACTTAAAACCAATAATTTGTAAACCAATTATTTAAATTTTTAAAATACTAACCAATGTAAACATAAAATAAAATTAGTTAAAACCAATAAAGTAATTTTCCTTAAAAAGTATTAAACAAAACCGGCAAATTTGTCTCCCTTTGCAAAATTATAAAATTTAACAGTAAAGCAAAAGTATTGTCCCA
>NW_026856387.1:0-19533 GCF_026571515.1 Ruditapes philippinarum
CCCTAAATCGTGTCACAACCATACTTCCTCATATGATACCAGTACAGGTTGGTTCCAGGAAGCGTACTTGAAAATGATCAATTTAATTTGCAAGAAGTTATTTCGCAATCGAGCTTAAATTAGTATTTTGAAACCAATCATTTAAAAACTTATAGAGTATTAATGGAAATTCTTGCATTAAAACTGCGCATGCAAACATATTTTTACGAAACAGAAAACGGATAAAATAACAAGAGCGCGCGCCGTTGTTGCATTTTTTTAACATGAGTGACCTTACTGATATGACGACCTCGGTACTTTTATCATTGAAACATATAATTTTCAAATGCCATTGCAGAAGCACGTGAAAGGAATGACAAATCCGATTTCTTTATACGAAAAACAGCTAAAAACCGCAGATGTGTACTTTTAAGCACGAATACGATGTCGGACTTATTACAGCCCTCTGCCAACGGGCTCGTGGTTAAAATGCGCCGTAGTGCTTCTGAAGATTTGAATGCCCAACCAAATTGAGCATTAACCTTGTTGTGTACTTATGCTTCTGTGGCTAAAATTCATAAAATGCTCAGTTACTTTTTTATATTTTGTTCAACTTATTTTCACATTTTACAACAAGGTACGTTGTACCGCACCACAAAGACAACGCGGCGGTTCAAAATTTTATAATCAATATATTTTTATAAGGCAACATATATTTCTTTTCTAATTTGTATTATAAATCTTCACTTACAAAACATATTGTCTGTACTGTTATTAAAGAACAAAAGACATTTGACATATGATAAACAACATATAGTAAGCAACATACGAGATAAATATATACATTTTACTCCTTAATAAAAATGTTGAAAACAATGAAATATTTCAACAGGCTGATTTATTTCTTAAATACGTTATGAACGCTTTTATAAGTTTTATCTAAAGGCCCATTATTCAAACATTACAACTTGGGAATTAAAGAAAAGAGAAATCAGTCTAAAAACGTACTGGTATTTATTAACAAAAACGTGTTGGCATGAAAATGGCCATGGCTGGATAAAAGCATTTTAATTATTTAACCTATTGAAATGTCTATGTGTTTCGATTTAAGACTACTAAATGTCTTTACTATAACTGTTTTTGCCCCGGCAACGGTTGCAAAAACGTGGTAGCACATGCTTCAACTCAGGGTACACAGGTACAGATGATGAAATCACTTTACATGTCTGTTTTACAAATTGATCAGCTCCGATAACGGTCGCTGAGAATTATAAGCATTCTCCTTTTTCTATATCTTTCTGTTCCAGCCATGACGTGCTAATATAGTGTTATCTGAAAATATAAAGGGAAAAAAGCAAAAACAAAGAAAAACAATGAAATTGAACGGGTGGGTTTGTGGTGGGATTCAAGATTTGAAATGTAAATTTTAGATTTTTTAAACGAAGATAAACTAGTCTACCTCTTCTATGGTGAGCCACGATTGAAAGACCGTTCCCAGAATTTGCTCTGCCTTATATATGACATATTCAAGTGTAAGTTGTCTCCCCTGACAACTCTTTTTGAGGCCCTAATGGGGTGTTATAATAAAAAATGTTAAGTTGAAAGATTTGAATAAAAGATTTAATCCTCTAGCGGATAAATCGAATATTATTCAAACATTACAACTTGGGAATAAAAGAAAAGAGAAATCAGTCTAAAAACGTACTGGTATTTATTAACAAAAACGTGTTGGCATGAAAATGGCCATGGCTGGATAAAAGCATTTTAATTATTTAACCTATTGAAATGTCTATGTGTTTCGATTTAAGACTACTAAATGTCTTTACTATAACTGTTTTTGCCCCGGCAACGGTTGCAAAAACGTGGTAGCACATGCCAAAAAGCCCACAAGCAAAGTGAAACATTTGACTGTGGGCTTCCGCCAAAGCGGGCTACCACAGCTACAATTTTGCCCTACCCAGCCATGGACGTGAATGTGTTGAGAGCGCCCGATATTGTATTCAATAAAACGTGGTTACCAAAGTCCGACAGATGTGTGCCATCCGGCCTATACAACCTAGGATTTTCTGTAATATTCACGAATTCGAAAACCCAGCCAAACGCCGCCCCCGGCACTCTCCGTACACAGCCCCGGGGAATTCACCTAATGAAGTGTAATAGCGAACTCAATGTTTTCTTTATAAAAAAATAATTAAATATCATTGTATGAATAATTCCATACAAAAAAATAAAGTAAATACACAAGTTTACGCAGAAAATAACCTCATTTATTATGGAAGATTCCACTACGTCTGTTTGAATTTTATTGATTTTCATTATAAACAATTTGTTTTTTTGTTTTTTTTTTAATAATTTACATCAATTTTTTTCACCTTAAACGGTTAAATAATGATAGGAAAATAGAAATATCTCGTAACTGTGTTATGTACTTCATTTGGTGTAATTCCCCAGAGCTAAAACGGCAACGTACCGGAAAACGGCGCCCGGCTAGGTCCTCGAAAAGGTCAATCAGGGTAACGAATATAATAACCCCCGAGTTTAATAACAAATGTACTGATACAACTATTTATACGCATGCGGGTTTTATTTGCAGTTTTGTTACATTGGACATATCTCCATGACCTTCTTGGTAATATCTGTAGTAACAGGCATTTTTTCCAGTAAAGTCCCTGTTATAAAGTTTTTGATGTCCCATATGATTTCAACTGAAGGTCGATTTCCTAAATCGTTCCCGCCACAGTGTAATATCAAAAATTTTGCGCATTTTTAAACTCAAGCAAGTATTCTATCGAAGGTTTTAAATCAGAAACTTCCATGCCCCCCTGATATTCCCATATAACATTATAACCTAGAAATTTAAGTCCTCACTTCTGCGGCATGCTGTTTGAAAGGCATCCCTAATAAATGAAGAGCCTATAATCCAAACATCCGACATTTTACAGGCTGAAATAAGTTTGATTATATATTACCTATCCATTTAATATATATAATTATCAAGTAATGTTATCAAAACACATGTCAGGCACATAATGCCAACTAGGTGTTATAAATTATTAAAGACACATAATGTCAGGCACATAATGCCAACTGGGTGTTATAGATTATTAAAGACACATAATATCAGGCACATAATGCCAACTGGGTGTTATAAATTATAAAAGACACATAATATCAGGCACATAATGCCAACTGGGTGTTATAATTATAAAAGACACATAATGTCAGGCACATAATGCCAACTGGGTGTTATAAATTATAAAAGACACATAATGTCAGGCACATAATGCCAACTGCTTGTTATACATTAACACATTCAAAAAACAATATCAGGCACATAATGCCAGCACATAATGCCAATATATATAACATCTTTTTATTACAACAGCATAAATTGCTCTTCTTAATACATTAATGTGTATTAAGACCCGGTAACGGTTTCTTAATACAAATACGTACTTTATTTAAATAGCCAAATTTCGGATCGCCGGCATTCACATTACAGCCATTTTGGCAGATCCTAAAAAAATAAGTTTTTTCCATGAAATACTATAAAATTATCGGATGTAGGATTTATAAGCGTAAGATCGCCAACGGACTCTGTATTTTATATCATTGATAGCACAAACCTCACGGAACATATTAGAAATTAGAAGCCCCGCCGATTCGAAAAGAGTAAATTTTCCTGACCTATCAAGTTCAAAGTTCTTTTTAATACTGAATTGAATTGAAAGGATGTTAAGGGACTTCCATTGAAATGGCAGAATAACGGCCCTTGCACGTTACTTCTAAAATGTAAGAACTCTTTCAGTTTTTCATAACAGAGTTTGGTCAGTTATCGGAATATCAATAGAACATCCGACATATCTCTGGTCGTTTTTGGACATCTAAAATACAGTCTAATGAGATTTTGATTGATCGTTACATCATCTACATTTAAAACTACCTTTTTTGATTTCTTTGAAGGCAATGCAAATTCGCTTATTCTTAACAGACCTATGTAGGCAAGACAGAAAGCATCAGAAAACATTAAACACTCATATTGTGATCTGCAAGCGTTAGGTAGGGCTGATAAAAGCTGTATCAGTACATTTTGTGTTATCGGGTGTCTTGTGTCATGCCTTTTCGATAATCTACGGAACCCTTCTAGCATACTATTGACTATGAATTGTTTTGTATTGTCAACCAAATTGTTTATTTTATTAAAATAACTTATTGTTGAAACGTGAACACCTACTGTTGAAAATGAGTATTGACGTAAAGACATGTATGCAATATATTCCGTTATATATAGTTCTAAATGGCAGTTATCTTACTTATCTACCCAATTTTTTTCTGTAAACATAACATAACCATTGAATTTTTCAAAAAAATGTTAGCCAAATATGTGCATCTTCTTTCATGCCTTGGTTGACTAATAAAATGGAACGGTTTCTTTACATACGACATGGCGCCATAAAAACGTCTTTTAAAGGCACGGCCACTGGGAATAGCTTTCGATATAAAATTAAATAGACTGATTACAAGTAAGTGTTTGAGTCTAATCTTATTAAGTTTTCTCACCCAAACGAGACTGTTTTCGCTTTCCTTATTTTTTCTAAAGGCACCTTAACCATTTGGTTGATTGAACCAATTTCAAGACCCAGGTATGTTATAGTTATAACAGGTCCCATCCATTTTTCGACACCAAGTTCATTGCAAATTTTATCAAATGTTCGCATTAAATTCAAGCATTTATGATTTTTCAAAAGATTTTTCTGCCATAAAAAATCATATAGTACTGTAGGTGGTCAATGTAGTATGATTTTGATTCTTTAGACACAAGCCATTGTAAAAAACTTTGAAAAATTTTCAAAAATAAAACATGAACATGATGCGCCTTGTGGCAGCATTTTTTGAATTCAATATCCCTCCTCGGTTTTTATACCTAATAAATCAAAATCACCTGGCCATATAGGGCATAAATTAAATGCAGAAGAAATGTCAGCTTTTGCCATAAAAGCAGAACCCCCTATTTCTTGAACTATTACTGCATTTTCGAATTGTGAATATTGAACATGGCAAAATTCAGGATCGATAAATTCATTTATACTTTGCCTGGTGGGTATGAATGCTGAAAGCACCGTTTTGTTTTGGTACGAGACCTACGGGATTTATTCTCAGATTAGTAATTGGCCTTTTTTTTAACGGTCCTAGGATTCGCCAAAGTATAAATTCGTCGTGAAGCTTTTTACTTAATAAGCATTTTTGATCAATTGCCGATTTGAGATTTTTTGGAGAGAAAAAAAAATAGGTATTCTTGGTCCCGTATATTCGAGTTTAAAACCAGTGCTGAATCCTTGTAAAATGTAATTGGCATCATCCTTATTTGGGCATTGAAAGAGTTTATCAGCGAGAAACTAGATATTAATTGGTGAAAACCCAAGGTCCCATAGGCACTCTTTGAGCTGGCAATATAAATACATAACGCGGTGTGAATTGCGCTGTTTGTTTATTTGCATAACAGTGTATTGAAGGGTGGTTACCAAAGAATTTGATGCAAACGTGTTTGTAAGTACATGATACATTTGTACAAAAGCCTTTGTTATTAAAGTCGTAACATTTTTTTGAGTATTCAGAAGTGCCGGCTGGTTCAAGGACTGTATAGTCTGCATATATATCATCCATAATTCTGAGTCAATATTTTGCCACTTTATACCCAAATCGATTAATTTTTTAAGCCTAAATTACCTATCATACTCAAACCATCCGACATTTCTTGATCAAGTTGATGCCGCTAAACGAATGTTTGCAAAATATTGTAATAGGTTATTGACTTATTCTGGATGTTTCATAATGAAAATACGCATGTATACCACGAATGCATCTGACCAAATTTCTATTTTTTTAAATTTGTTTCGGGATGCTCTTGGGTACTCATTATAAGTTCCCCGTCAACAAGTTGAATCTTTTGTTTATTTTATATTTTCTAACATATTTTTCTTTGGCAACAAAGTGTGTAACTAAACTCTACAAATTGATTGTTCCATATTTTATCTCTAGTACTGACAGATACATGTGCGCCTAGCATTGTACCGGAACAAGTATTTATCATGATATTTTTTAACTTCACCTTTATTAGCCTCTTGATGATGAAGATCAACATCTACCGGAGGTCCGGATTGGCCATCCATTTCGTTTTCTTCACAGGGCTCCCTTACAGGTCTGTCAGCTGGAGGCATGGCTGTAGAAACAGACGTCCGAATGTTCCTCCTCTTATTGACTTGCTGTTGGAGCGTGTCTCGTGTATGGCCACGTTGTTGTCGATGTTTTAACATTGTCGAAAAATAAAATAATATAAATAAATAAATTAAATAAATTATTATTATTATTATTATCAATTTTTCTTTTGGTGTATTTTATTTATTTCCTACTTTATATATTTAGATTCTAATTACTCTTATCTTTATTTTCTTAGCCTCGATGAAATGACGTCATAGGTATGATGTCACGCGCGTGGATTTCAATGAGACTGATAATTTTCCCGTTGGAAAACATGACCGGTCATAATCGAGCCATATAATCAATATTGTATTTTTAACCGTTTTATAGCTATGCTCATTTATTCATTCATAAGATAATGCTCTAGATTTTAAGTATAGATCACGTGCTGAAACATCATATAAATATAGAATCTATAGGTTTTAAACTCAAGATCTAGATTTAAATCCAATTTTTTATTTATTTACTAATTATTTCAAAGAAACCGAGTGACTTTGACATATATTTAGTGTAAACAAGGCATCCAAAATTGATTTTTTTTTAGACTACTGTCCTTGAAGAGAACAACAGCTGGTCATCACCACGTGGTTATTAGATCTGGTCAAAGTTCTTATCTAATAAACCCCAAATATTAAAACAAATAATAATGAGCAGAAATATAAAATGTATCTTAATCTCCTGTGCGATTCTAAATAATATTCGTTGATATTCAAGATTTGAAATGTAAATTTTATATTTTTTAAAAACAAAATAAACTAGTCTAACCTCTTATGGAGAATTTTAAAATTCCAAAAGAATTTTGCTCTCCTTATATATGCATATTCAAGTGAAAGTTGTTTTAAATCGGGTTTGGGTGTTAAATAAAAAATTTTAAATTGTAATTTTAATAAAAGTTTTAATCTCTAAAAAATAATTATTGTTTTAAGAAATGTTTTTTTTTTCTAAAAAAAGTTTTTTAATTTAAAAAGTGTACTTATATATATCCAAAAGTTATCTTTGGGCCAATTACCGTATCGTCTTTTTCATCTTTTGCTGTTTGACTTTAATACAGTTAAAAAATATTTTTGTATGGAAGTAAAAAATATACTTTTTTAAATTTTACATTTTGAAAAATTATTTACTTTATCGTTTTATTATTTATGGGGTAAAAAAACGTCTAACATTTTGTCTAAAAAAATGTTCTTCTTTTAAAGAATTAAAAAAAAGTTTTTGTGTCTGAGGCATAATGTGCCTTTAATGATAAATATAATAAATCACTTTGTCACTTGAACAACTATTTTTTCACTCCATTTATCTGTCTATGTGATTGATACGTGACGGACAATTACCCACGTGATGTCATCGTGACATTGATTATATCCTTAATGAAGATTACACCGCCCTTTTCTTAATTACTAATTACATTTTACATTAAGAACTGGTTTTAGATTTTATGTGAGTTATATGGATGTAAAAAAATTTTTTGTTGTTGCACGGTGTAATAAACAATAACACAAGTGTAGTCAATGAATTTCTATTACAATAATTTTAAATGATTTCAAGAAAGTATATCAAATCTATCGTGTTAAATACAAACCGGTGTGTAATCGCATTTGATTTATGTTTTTATTCTTCGTTCTATTTCGACTAAATAAGATTTTAAAATTACCGGATACATGTTTTAACAAACTTTGTGCGGTATATGATCTAGCAATGATACTATTATCATAAAAAGCACGTTAATGTTATATATGACATGCGATCCGCAGTAAAAAAAAACAGTTAAAAGCAGCAGGCCTATCAGGTAGTCATATCTTTTATAAGTGTCAGTCATGCACATATATTTGTTGGTCAACATAAATTTGGTGGAATTCATTTTATTACATTATACACTGAAGACGATATCAATATTGAATTGTGTTACTTGTTATTTTAATATAAAAAACCGTATTCATTCATAGTAACAAATCTAATAAATCAAGTTTTTAGCACGTTTGAGCCATCATATGTGATGGATAATGTTCATGTATAAATTTTACACTGTCATATAACGATACTACCTATTTCATTATACACAATACTAATATATTCAAAACTTACTGTTAACTTATAACAATAACAACAGCAACAAAGGAGAATAACAAAATATTTGATTTCATATTGTGTATTTATCTAATTTTACTGCCGTACGCTAGGGGAGTTAACAAGTAAAATTTTATGACAATTTGAAACATTTATATAAACTTTGAGAATGCTGAATAATTATTTGATTTGGAAAAGAATAATTAATGATTTTTATTCTTTATTCACATATCTAGTATTTTTAGCGACCATTTTAACTTGACGTTTTGAAGGTTTTATTTTCTTGATATACATATATATATATATTTTCTTGGCTTGGACATACCCGTTACAACTCTCAATAACACTGTTACTATCAAAAGCAATTTCTCAAAATCAGCCCTGTCTTCAGGACCATTTCTGTATAATTTCATCTGAATCTACCAAGCAGTTGAATAGTAGGTGTTTTTAAAGACTACTTTTTAGACGAAGATCCGACGGACACTACGAGCAGCAGACTGGAAAGTATTAACCGTTTTTGTAAAAAGCCGTTAAACTATAATTTCTGTAGGGTGTCAACAAAATCAAAAAATCAAAATCAACAATACAGATGCGGATGAAATTATGATTATAGCTGATTTATATTTTGATCATATTCTGCAAATCGGAATGATTTTGACAAATTTTATAATGGACAAACTTAATAATACATGTATAAATATTATACATATATTATTAATAATATAAAATACTAAGCCGTTAAGAAGCTTATTTTTAACAAGCTGGCATCTTTTTCAGCAGGAGGCCATCAGCTAATCAAAGCATTTAAACAATCATTGTTTTATTGACCTTTGACCTATTTAACGCTTAGTTAATAGTGGCCGTCTACTGATTAAGACATTCTTTCCTACAAAACATTTAATTGTCTTAAGTTATTGAGCGGAAATCGATACGACTAACGAACAGACAAATGTACGGACGCTCTCACTGATTTGACGTTTGGAATTATTTCTTTGATCTGTCTCGATCTTTACAACCCAACAAGCATTCATTTTTGCACCCAATGAGTTATTTTAGCTTATAAGTATTGCGTACACTTAATTCGGACGGAATGAACTTCAAAGTGACAACTTTCACACGGGCACACAATCCTTTATATCAGGTGAATGTACCCGAACAGACGGAAAGACAAGTGCTAAACCAAAACACAACCAAAGTAACCTATGGGCGTTAAAAACGTATCACGTGACAGATGGACTCGTAGCAGACAATGATAATACAAATTGTGCAATATCTTTACCGATATATGAGCCGCGTCATGACAAAACCAACAAAGTGGGTTTGCGACCAGCATGGATCCAGGCCGGCCTGCGCATACGCGCATTCTGATCAGGATCCATGCTGTTCGCTATCAGTTTCATTACTTGTAATAGGGTTTGTAAGCGAACAGCATGGATCCTGATCAAACTGCGCGGATGCGCAGGCTGGTCTGGATCCATGCTGGGCGCAAACGCATTACGTTGGTTTTGACGTGACGCGGCTCAAATTGTACAACATCTTTACCATTATATGATTGTGTTGAAAAAGAATGTGTTTAGTTAAATACAATGTTCATTTTTCAATGCATGTGAGTTTATGATATAATTGCCATGCAGTCTGAAAATGAACGCATCAGATGTTCGGTCCGGCACAAACAGGGTACATCACATCGTGAAAGTTATCAACACAAATCTCTGTCACTTAGTTCAGCAATAACAGTCTGATAATCTGTGTATTCAATAATGCACATCTTGTCATATGTATACTGAACCAAAAAGAAACTTTCGCAAAGTTTGTGCCAGTTGTTCAAGGGTACCACTAAGATGTACACACATATATGCATGTGGTAGCTTGTAAAACTCGGTTTTTTTTTTTGCAAAATCGGTCAGCTTATCCCCGTATAAAAGCCCGATATGTTTATTCAACGTAAAAATCGAGTTTCAAAAGGATTGAAAACTGTACTAACATATCTACATTCAAACTTGGTGAAAGTTTCTTTTTTGTTTCAGTATATTTATTTCTCAAAGTCATGCAAGCAATATTTGTTTACAAATATTTTATTTTGCTCGTTTTGACTCAAATTAAATATATTGAAACTGTTTCGTTGATCGGACCATTACATGTAGGGCACCTCTGGTAATTCTTCACACAAGTCATACAATAATCGTGACGGTAGGGTAGGATCAAATAATTTCTTTTTTCTTTACAATTTTCACTTTTACAAAAAACTTTTTTTCTCAATGTTGCATTTTCATCCAGACGATAACCTGCAACACAAAAGGAACATCAAAATAACATTCAATAAATTGACATCAATGTAATTATACGATTACTCGACAGTAAGAGCTTCATGTTATTTCAGAACACTTTCAAAATATAAGTATAAACATTATTGAGAAAGAAAATAAATATTGACAAAGCAACCAACTGATATATTCCTGCTTATGAATTTTTAAACTTATAATTAAGAGGTAATAAAATATAAAAGCGAAGAACATTTCCTTCTAGCTTCAATTTTAATCGTAATTGTGATACAGTTAATCTTATTACCAGTTAGTTTTTCTTCCAGCTTTAATCGGAGAGGGGAGTCTTTGATTGATCCAGTTTCTAATACATCTAACATTGGACCAATACCATTAGAATATCCTATTAAAAGAAATTGTTTGTTGATAACATTATAATAAACGATTTAAACACGAACATTAAAACCATACACACCTGGATGAAACGTATGACATACACATATGTACTCGTATGTTTATCAAAAATCGACAAGAAACTAAATCTGTGACCTTGACGTATCACCCCAAAAGCATTAGAATTTATCTTCTTGCCGTGAGCAAATACTGCTCTTACATGTTACATGTTTTATAGGTTATGAAATATTTATTATCACATAATTCATTAAACCTAAACGGATTTACCTTTTGAAATCAACTTTTGTAGCAAGGCATTTGTATTTAATTCATCACAACCACTTCTCTTACATGCCTCTTTGAAAGTTGTTCCACGTTCAACAGACATGACTTGCCCTCCACAAGCCCCGTTTTGCTCATCTTCCTAGAAACATGTATCGAAATTAATAGACTTAGCAATTTAAGTTCTGTTCGTAAACAGAATAAAGTTCCATTGCAATAAACTAAGGTAAATAAATATAATATGTATGCTGTGTTACTTATGTATTTATGTATACCAGTACTGGGTATATATTTATTTACTATACTGTATGTTTGTTAAATTGCTTTTTATTGGATAACTATTTATTTACACGACTGCTGTCATTTTATGATCATATCATTTTGTCCTCAAAAAAGGATATTTTGCTGTATTATAATTTCACTACAAAGGTTCTTGGTAGGTTATATGTCCGATTATATAACATGTCAAAAATCTTGAGAATTAAAAGTATATTAAATGTACCCTTTTTATCGTATTTTAAAACACTAAATGATTAAATATGCAACTACCTCAGCTGTAATATCACTAACTGTTTGCTGAATTATCTTGATGAAACGTTTCCCGATTCTTGATTCCATATACGGACACGTCGGGAAAAAGTAGCAGTGGTCTAACCATATTTCATCGACAGATTTTAACTTTCGGAATCGGCCATCGCAAGCAAAACAACGCACCACAGCTTCAAAGCCTGAAAATAAAAAAAAACACGATATTTAAGTAATTTAGATAGGACAGTCATATATGTATATAAATTGTCTTTAACTGCGATTACACATGATGTATTGATTTATGTAAAAGAAGAGATATTATAGTCAAGCATAATTGTGCACTAACATATACTAATATAAAGTATCAAACTAAATGTGTAAAAATATTAACAGACGTGTAAACAAGTGATTTTAAAGAAAAAAACGAACCTGTAAAATAAAATCCAGAATCGGCAACTAACTGAATATTCAATATTAGACGCCAATTCGCAAATGAAGACATTCGAGCTTCCAAACTTTGGTAATCTGGATGACAAATTTTTTGCTTTGTTTCTTTACAATGAAATGAAATGTAAAATGTTAAGAACTTTTTATTCATATACTAGTATTCATGTAAAAGTAATAACATCATTATCAGACACAATGCCTTATGCGCATAGTTTTTGTTTTTGAAACGATTGTGTGCAACGAAACCTATTTTCAGATATAAAACAAACAAGTAATATATTGCATCTTAGAAGACTGATAAGTTTTTCAAGATAACAAAATTAAAAAAACAAAGCTTGAACAAAATAAAAGTAAGGAGATAAACTGTTAAGAGAAAAAGAAACACGTTGAATACATTGAAATACAAATTTTCAATACAGCAGGTACGTATATTAATATACGTACCTGAATACAGTAGCAAACCTACCTAGAGTTTGTGACTCTTTTTTGTATTCACTATCGTGGGTACGAAGGTGTTTCTGTAAGTGAAGATGCAGAAAAAGTACGTTCTAGCAAGAATACATTTCTTAACACCGGAATGGACTCGGAATGCATCGCACAAAACGGGGACAAAAAAGGAAGATGGAGAAGAAATGGAAATTATCAAACAATATGAATACATACAATGTTTAATGCTATCACTATTTTAAACTGTAAATCAAATTGAGAAACACGGAAGGAAGTGCTACCATTGGAATATGGAGGGAATGGAAAGTAAGCAGTGAACAAAACTAAACTTAGCCCCAACAGGTTCAGTACGTACAAGGCACTGCGATTGAAATGTTTTCCGGTTCTAATTGCTAAATAAAATAGGTTTACATATATAAGATGCTATTTAAATGTGATTTTGTCAAAAAGTCTTTAAAATATTGAATTATTGAATAAAGAAAATAATGCATGTTGTATTTCATTTTGATTTACGTAGTTCAACTAATAATAAATCAGTTTGATAGATTCATTGCATTTGACATTTACCTTACATTCTTCAAGCCTAGTTTCACCGAGAAGAATCAGCAGATATGGGCACTGGTCAGAATGTCTAATATGTTCCTTGATTGGTTTCATATCTTCAGCAAAGTCTTTAATATTAATGCCACACGTGAAGCAGCGGATCGTGTCTCCAACGCCTGTAGTAAAGAGACTTGCTTTAGTTTTTATTGTAATTGAAATAAGTGCACTATAGGGAAGAAATTTACATTGTACGAGCTTATAACTAAAATTGCTTTTAGACAAGAGCCACCGCCGGGCGGGGGCAACGCTCGACTTTTTACTTTTTCTAAAAACAAACAAAGAAACATTTGAACAAATCTTGTATTTCCTTTTTATAATTTTAACAGGTCTGTCTTGTCACATTAGTTTTGTCAAAGTATAAATCCTTTCAATATATATCCGCATGTGTATTACAGAAGAAAAAATAGATATGTATACATATTTATATATAGACGCAATTATATATATTAATGCACAAATCAGTGAAAATTCAATAATTTAACGTTGAAGGTCAAGGTCATAAAAGGGCCAAGGTCATTTTGAGATTAATATACATAAAGGTCTTGTCCTTAAGAATGTTCTGTTGTAATATGAAGTCAATGCATTCAATAATGACAAAGTTCCAGCCAGATACAGCAAAAGAAAATAATTTCACCTTCAAAGTCAAGGTCATTCATGGGTGAAGGTCAAAGTTTGTCTGATTTATTTAAAGGGGTATCCTTGAAGATTATCATGGTCAAGTTTGAAGACAATCAATTTAAAAATAACAAAGTAATAGTCAATTATAGCAAGAACAAGCACAATTTGGACATTTGACCTTGAAAATCAAGGTCATTTAAAGATGAAGGTCAATGTTAGTATAGTTTACTGCAAGGTATTGTCCCAAGGGTTGTTGTGGCCAAGTATAAAGAAAATACACCAAGAACTTAAAAAAGTTATAATCCATGTACAAGTTTTCGGACGGCAACGGCAACGCCACCAGGACTATAACAATACCTCTACTCATCTTTTTTTTTTCAAAAAAAAAAGTCGAGCTCAAAATGTTTTTATATTTCTAAAACATGTGGACCGTTGAATAGAAATAAATTTATCATGGTATGTACAAATTATTTTATCATTGTTTAAATACTATCGGAAACTATAGATTTAACTTTCTTTAAAGTTTCTTATTGGAAACAAAAAACCACTATATTTAACATGTTACCAGTGTAAAAGAATCCAGCTTGGTTTAGAGACTTTGCATCTGGTTTCCGTCCTCCCCAATTTTGGAACGTCAACAGCCTTTTATCATGATCCTTATAACTTTCATATTGAACTTCAGAGGGAACTTTTGACGACAGATTGTCAACATCAAAAATATTTGAATCATTTATTGTTATAGCAGGAGCTGGTAATGTTTCATTGTTAACAACTTTACAAATAGGTAAATTATAGTCGTGATCGTAAGGAATTGGACAAATGTAGGCATTGATTGGTTCTGGAACGATGTTTATACATAAATTGTGTTGAAACTGTCCATGTGTTTCTAATATGAGCGTTTCAAGTACCGTTTTATTCATTTTATAGTTTAGAGATCTGTTCATGTGTATTAAATGCCTTACAATTTGGCTTTACTTATTTTTTACTAAATCATTTTCGTTATTCAGCGAACACTTGTGCTGCTGACATTGTTAATTATAATATGATATCGTTGATTATTTGTTGCACAGTACAATGTTTCCATGTACAACTTTCCATGTAAACTGCATCACCTGATGACAAAAATCAAATACATGATTGATCACAAGACAACACAATATTATTCAAATTGTATAAAGTGTTTTTAACTTTCAACTGACCCTTGATTGTTATCAGTAACTAAATGTGTAAATAGTGCAATTCTTATTTTGGCTGAAAAAAGAAACACTCAAATGTAAAATGATGTACATTTATAAGTCCATATACAAAGGTTTGTGAGATGTTTGTAATAAATCATAATTATGCAGTATCTATATATCTTACGAAAAAGTATTTGTGTTTTAGACTAATTTTATAACAAACTGAAAAATAAAAAATATAAACCTACCTTTTCAAATTTCTGCTGAATAAAATGTACTCGTATAGTGTTTCGCCTTACACATGCATTTTAATTTCATTTAATATTGATGATTTAACACAGTATCTCACCATTATTTAATATCCCGAAAAATTAATCATAGTTTCGTATACAATGCTCGTTTGAATACCTAATTAAAATGATATGAGCCAACATAATACACAAAAGTTTGTAAACACAATATATTGGCAAATGCTCAAATGATTAAATTCAATGTTGAAGACAACGTTTTAACTACAAATATCTAATATGATATCAGTTGTATATATTCTACAATGCCATAAAGGGGATTGTATCTGTTATTTATTTAGTTGGCAAACGATAGCAATTACTTGATCACGAAATACATTGACGAATCTCTATGACACAATATATTGTGTATTATGTTTCAAAGAAAACATTGGATTTAATTTTTTTTAAAGTCATTTGAATGATATAAAGTGAGTGAGAAAATAAAATTCTTCATATGGTATAGGATTTTTAAAGGAAGCAACACAAAATTGCCAGACATTTGACCTTCAATGGTGATCTTGAGCACACAGCAGTTGCATGGGTTCTACACAATGCCTTGTTATGGTGAGTATTTGAAGTTTGAAGAAAATCCTCCAAGGGGTATATGATGATTAATAGGGCGATCACGAACGGACCGGCTGAAACGACACAGTGATTCAAGTATGATAGTCTTCTTCACATTATATATTGGGGGTATAATAATATCATGTTCTATAACAACTTTTATCAGCTATACATAAATATGTTGTATCGGATTGTGAAATTCACACTTACCAACATCATCCATATATAATTTATTCGTAGTCTGTTATCACGTATATAAATAATAATTTCAACCTAACTACTTATGGTATATTTATAATAATTTCAACCTAACTACAGACCTTCCCTGATGGACTTATGCATTTTTACATTTGATTTTTTCAGCAAGAATATTACGTTTGACAAAAGTAATTTGAAGCAGGATGATTAGAAATGATTAGTGTTCAAGAGAAGGAAGCATTTTATTATTTTGGAAATATTTGCCATTATTTATGAGAAATAGAACTTGAATTACGCAGCTTACTTTTCTCTCTAGGCATAGGTAGGATTCGAACCAAATATTGTATTAATAGTAATTGACGCCTCGGTATTCTCCAATTAAAATTAGTACTCAGTCAAATTTGAATGGGAATGATTATTAAGATAGAGTTGTGCATACTCTCAATGTAAAAAAAACGTTATTCACTTATTACAAGTCACTGTTATATACGACCAAAGATAGTAAAACCAGATCTGATAAGAACATTATTGCTTCTTGTTGGCAATAAGATAATAAAATGAATTTAAAGATTTGGAGTGCTCGGCTTTCTTCTCTCACTCATGTTGACTATCAAATGAGCTCTAGACATTGTACTAAACGTCAAAGAGTCGTTGATATACGAAGGATGATCAAAAATTAACCGGACTTTGTGGATGATTCTTTACTGTTAAAAGCAATAACATAAAAATACATGGAACATAAATTGGAATCTATCCCCTAAATGATACAAAAATACCAACAAGAAATATTAATAAATAAAAAAGTAATGGTATAACTTTAAAAGTATTATAGCATAAAATCGGCTCTTTTTTCTCTCTTTTGCCCATGTTAAAACGGGACCAAAACCATGTGTTAACATAGTCACGTGCTCTTGTTATAGCCCGGTTTTACCTATGCGCAATACATACAGGGCTCAGTAAACAAACAAAAAAAATGACGATTTGGCCTGTTTGCCAAAGTGTTATATTGAAATTATTTATTCGAGGGCCTCAATCGCATAACGGTGAGCAGTATTCAAGTCACTATGCCGGAAATACGGCGTATAGACATCGTCGCTAATCTTGGTTGTCATCCTTTCTAAGAAACTGACAGTTTTCAATGTAAACCAATAAATGTCATTTAGTTTTAATCCTCAAATTAACTTACAAAACAAGATAACACAACATGAATATGAGAAAATGTTGTTTCATTGGTGTTTATATTGATAAATGCTCCTTATATTTCTTTGAGAGAATAATGTTTAGTGCCTGATATTCTTTTATAAACTTGTTAGCTTGAAAAAAACTAAAACGATTCTGATGTCACTGATCTTTTTTCTACCGTCAATCTGAAATCCTTCTAGGAATATCGGAGGGTCATGGTGTGTCTTGGGCAGAGTAATTTAATTATTTTTTTATTGTTGAGTTAATAAATCTCCAATGTTAAGCATTGTTAAATCAATTTGAAACGGTTCTGAGCATTTGTATTTCCCAAGTAGTTGACCCCGGAAAAATAAAACGTATACGCAAAACATGTAGAAGTGGATAAATACCGTCCAAGCACAAGGATTTAATGTATGTGTTTTGTATTAGATATACATAATGAATCTTTTTTTTAAATATGATATTATAGTGTCAACGCACGTTTATTTTGTGTTATAAAGTCTGCAGCGTCCCTTGGAACTGTTTGAGCCCTCGCCCTACCGGGCTCGGGCACCAACTGTTCCTCGGGACGTTATAACACGAAAAAACGTGCGTTAACCCTATAGACTTTAACCACGTCACGAGCAGCTTTTTACTCATTCACGATGTAGGCCAATACGTGGTCCACAGGTTGTTGACTGCCAAATATACCTCTGTACAACAGGGCTGGAAATCAAAACTGCATCGTATCCTACAAAATGTAAATAAACGCCGCCATTTTGGAACGGAAAAGGTATGTTTTTGTTTATAACTCTTTTTGTTGGAAATGACTGAAAACCAAATATATGTATTAACACGCTCCTCTATTTTCCGCTTCGTTCGGTATATGTTGCTTGCACAACTTTTTTGTAAAACAAAAGTTATAGCGAACTTACAACTCGAAGCGGAGCAGAATTTTTTATGAATTTTTGTGGATACGACGCAGTTCATATTGCTTTATCTATCGTTTTTTCCTTCAAATCGATTATATATTCATTTCGAAATTCACCATAAATTTCAAAATATAATTTTGCATCATGTATACATATATGATACGACGCAGTTGTATTTCCATTGCAGGCTGTAT
Organism: Ruditapes philippinarum; assembly: GCF_026571515.1. Taxonomy (NCBI): domain Eukaryota; kingdom Metazoa; phylum Mollusca; class Bivalvia; order Venerida; family Veneridae; genus Ruditapes; species Ruditapes philippinarum. The sequence continues at coordinate 18,395 of NW_026856387.1, forward strand.
ATTGGTTCAAATATGCTATTCAAGTCCAACAACATTTCTTTGTTTTCAAATTTTTGATCATTTTGAATGCGCACAAGTGACCTATACAACTTATCTCGAGAGCAGAAGTCACTCATTGGTCCCACGAAAATGGAAAATTCTATTAAGGCTTTTTTTTCGGTTGCATTTTTAGCACCTGTCAAATTCCAAATAAAGCGTATCAAATACATTGAAACACGTGAGCGGCAACGTACGTGTTTAAGTGCTGCCTTAGCATGCCTATAAACTTATTCCCTTGAGTTCGAAACTAATGGGGGTGGTTACATTTTTCATATGCGCAAATTGCATGGCTTCCTTTGTATAATTTACAACAATTCCGTTATTACTTATGTCTTTTACGCGCTGAATTTATTGTATTAATTTTCTTAATAATCGATGAAAACAGATGAGCTTTTTTATTTGAAACTTAAAACGGTATATGAAATTAAGTATTATTCCTCTTTTAATACATGATCAGGAAAAATGGTCATTTATTTTGAACATTAATTTTTTTAAATGATATTATAAATGGGTAAGCTACGATATATTTTTGCAAGTACTGTATGATGTTCGTTCGATCATTTTTATGTTCAGTGCCGTTTACCGCTGATTTTGTCTTATGGTTTTTCTTTACCGACGATGAGAACAGGTCTACAGAATGTATTTTCTGGATTCGATCTATAGTGTCATTCTTCTTCATTAAAAAAACTTTAAATTTTCAAATTCGGATTATAAAAGATAAAAAAAAATATTTTGTAAAGTAGCTACGTGTCCGATTTGCAAAGGTATTTTACGCTTTGAACCGATATATTTGATACAGATATATGCACGATATGATGTTTCCATAGTATTGAAGAAGTTTTCTTATATTAGAGTAAAGCCGGGATGAGAAAACTTAGGTCAGATTATCGCACTGAATTGTCCACAGACTAAAGAGAAGGCATCTTAAAATACCTTTATACTAAAGTGTGATTTTTATTTGATAATGAATTGCCTGACACATAAAACATTTTCCCAAGAAAATGTCTTCAAAGAGGATTACTCCCTGTTTACATTGAAAAAATCATCTGCTATCCGCAACACTGACACATCCTTTTTTAAACGAAATAAGTAAAAAGTAA
>NW_026856388.1:0-192063 GCF_026571515.1 Ruditapes philippinarum
TATCTGTGATACGCAGGCTTCATAACCTCTGATCCCCTTTCAAAATTCCATTTAATTTAGTTCCGCCCATTGTTTTCTTCGTTTTAGGGCACACGCTTTTTATTACTTGGGGACCATACGCCGCTTTTCATGGAATGGTACGCAAGTGTCATATTGAAGGTTCCATGATAACCGCCGTATGAACACATCTGCGGATGTTTCTAAATTAAAAATTTTTTACTTTTTCACGTTTTAAATGTTGAATTCTGCTTCAGCCGGGTGCTAGGGGGCGTGGAAGGTATTTTTGCACTTTCCAGTACCGTACATGAACAGGCTCAATAAAACCCAGCCTGCAACATTTTCAATTTTGCCGTGTTGGGCTTTCTTTACGGATTCTGTATTTATCTATTTCATCTTTGCCGTCGGAACAATCCATATATTTTGTCAAAATGTAATCTGTTTGGAAGACATCTCGCATAGTCACAATGAAAAGCCCCCGCTTGGCAAGTGTCTGCATATGGATAAATACTTTTTGGAAAAAAGGCGTAAAATGACACAAACAAAAAACAAATAGATAAATACAGAATCCCTTAAGAAATATGATAAACAAGGTTAACAAGGAAAGACGGCGTTCAATGAACGCAAAAAAAAACAAGATTAAAGATCAACAAGACAAAGTTCACAGGACGCAACCCCCATATGACCCAGTCACAAGAACCAGAGGCAAGGAGCCCAGGCAGACCCCCAAACAAAAACAGGACAGGGCAAGGACAAGTTAATCATTAAATGATAAATAATTTGTAACTGATTTGGAATTCAAAGAAAAGCCTAACATTTTTCAAAGAAAATTCTAAAATAGATAAATACAGAATCCCTAAGGAAAGCCCAACACGGCAAAATTGAAAATGTTGCAGGCTCGGTTTGATTGAGCCTGTTCATGGACGGTACTGGAAAGTGCAAGTTACCGTCCACGCCCCCTAGCACCGGCTTAAGCAGAATTCAACATTTAAACGTGAAATAGTAAACTTTTGAATTTAGAAACATCCGCAGATGTGTTCATACGGCGGTTATCATGGAACCTTCATGTGACACTTCCGTGCCATTCCATGAAAAGCGGCGTATGGTCCCCAAGTAATAAAAAGCGTGTGCCCTAAACGAAAAAAACAATGGCGGAACTAAATAAATGGAATTTTGAAAGGGATCAGAGGTTATGAAGCCTGCGTATCACAGATAAGACGTCAAAAGACAAATTTAAAAAGCAGGCAACATATCCTAAGGTGATTCAACATTATTCAAGTAGGAATATTGGAACCACCCAAGTGGAAAATGCCGAAAAGTTGAAACTAAAAATACCACAAGCACAACAATAATGTCGTGCTGAACGATCTTCAAGGATCGAAAATATAACATCATTGATTAAATGTACGGGGAGACTTTTTATAGCCGCCACACGGCACAAATAACACGGATGTGATCATAAAATAGATAAATACAGAATCCCTAAGGAAAGCCCAACACGGCAAAATTGAAAATGTTGCAGGCTCGGTTTGATTGAGCCTGTTCATGGACGGTACTGGAAAATGCAAACTACCGTCAACGCTCCCTAGCACCGGCTTAAGCAGAATTAAACATTTGAACATGAAATGGTAAAATTTTGAATTTAGAAACATCGGCAGATGTGTTCATACGGCGGTGTACATGGAACCTTCAATGTGACACTTCCGTGCCATTCCATGAAAAGCGGCGTATGGTCCCAAGGTAATAAAAAGCGTGTGCCCTAAACGAGAAAACAATGGGCGGAAACTAAATAAAATGGAATTTTGAAAGGGGATCAGAGGTTATGAAATATGATAAACAAGATCAACAAGGAAAGGCGGCGTTCAATGAAGCCTGCAGATCACAGATAAGACGTCAAAAGACAAGTTCAAAAGCAGGCAACATATCTAAGGGTGATTCAACATTTTCAAGTTGGAATATTTGAACCACCCTACAAGAAAATGCCTAAAAGTTAAAACTTAAATTTCCACAAGCATAATAATAATGTTGTGCTGAATGATCTTTAAGGATCGGAAATAAAACATCTCTGATTGAATGTACGGGGCGACTTTTTACAGCCTCCACACGGCACAAACAACGCTGATGTGGCAATAAAATAGAGAAAAAAAGAATCCCTAAAGAATGCCCAACACGGCAAGATTGAAAATGTTGTAGGGTCGGTTTGATTAAGCCTGTTCGTGGACGGTACTGTCAAGTGCACGCCCCCTAGCACCGGCTTAAGCAGAATTCAACATTTAAAGGTGAAATTGTAAAATTTTGAATAAAGAAACATCCGCAGATGTGTTCATACGGCGGTTATCATGGAACCTTCATAGTGATAATTCCGTGCAATTCCATGAAAAGCGGCGTATGGTCCCCCAGTAATAATAAGCGTGTGACATAAACGAGAAAACATTGGGCGGAACTAAATAAAATGGAATAAAAGTTTCACACATATCAAACTAGGAATTCTGTAAGTAGTACAGTGTCGCCTAAGCCTTTTGTTTCAGATTTAGTCTAAATATTAATTTTTGTCTGATTTCAGAACAAGATGAATCTGTTATATTGTTGATTAAGGCAATAATGTGGTTGAAGCTATGGAGGCAGCAGATTCTGAAACATTAAAATATGATAAACAAGATCAACAAGGAAAGGCGTTCAATGAACGCAATAGACAAAGTGATCCCTCGGAAGCATTAATCACAACAAAATAACATAAGAATTGCAGACTCGGTTTGATTGGGTCTGTACACGAGGGATAATGAATAAGTGCAACATCCCTCACGCCCCCTAGCACTGGCTTTAGCGGTACACAATTCTCAACACTTTATAGTGTTTGCATCAATGATCCCGAAGGACCAGAATATATAACAAGACTGAAGTGAAGTACGGGGCAATGTTTACGGCTGCCACACAGCACTTGACACCTGCTGTTGTGAAGTACACAGTTCTTGAAAGAAAGGAAGACATCTCACATAGTCACAATGAAAAGCCCCCGCTTGGCAAGTGTCTGTATATGGATAAATTACATTTTTAGCTGCAAGGCTTCCAGAAATTTAAAGCATTAATTTGGATGGACTACGTTTTCTTACTGACAGGTATGGGTAGTTGTTTTTCGTTTTTCTTCACTTTATCTAGACTTTAAGGTGAATACTAGCGTGAATCCTGAACATGTTGGAGAACATTGGGTTAATAGATATCAGAAAATTTATGAATTTCTACCATATACAAATGTTGATAAATCATTGTCTAAAACCGGCTGTAAGAAAGTGTTTTTCATGATTTACCTGATGAACTCATTATTTAGATATTCTCATTTGTAACCACCAAAAAACTTTGTCAGAATGTAGCACCGGTTTGTCGCAAGTGGCGGCAAATCTCATTAGACCGTAGCCTTTGGAAATGTCTTGCTTTTAGCTCTGATCTGCACCTTTCAAGTTTGAATCTGTTTTTGGTGTTAATGCGTGCACCTTTATTAAAGAAACTCATTGTTAGTGGTAGAGTAAATTTGACAAGTTTGGAGGTTGCCATCATAACTGAACTCTGTCCAGGGATTCAGGAGATCGATTTTGAATTTTGTGATATCACAGGTGTTATTTTGAACTGTCTAACTGAAAACTGTCCAGCACTAAGGAAAATTAATATTGGGGGTGTGACAAACTTGAACAGGACAAGACTCTGCGGTATTTAGTGAGATGCAAAATGCTGACTCCTCTCAATTTCTCACACTGCATGTCCTCTCAGGATTCGGGCATTACATTTTTAGCTGAAAGACTTTTTTCTTTTGTCAGCAGCTTCTATTTTTACTCTTCCGTTTTCTCTCTTCTTTCCACTTCCTAAGTTTTTCCATGATTTAAGCACTGTAAAAATTAAACAGATCTTTATCTGCATTGTGTACATACCTGCTCACTCGAAAAACAGGATTTTTTTTTTCATTTTCATTTTTTTTTCTTGCTTCACGCTCCTCCTTCCATTTTTTTATTTTTTCCATGATTTAAGCACTGTAAAAATTATATATTAAAATGAATTAAATCATACATGTTATCAAAATTACTAACAGATTCTAAATCTATATTTTGTTTCACAGTTTGACTTTGATTCTTTTTTGATTTTATTCACATTATTAAAAATTATAATGGATCTGATCATCTTTCATTTTATTCAAGTCAAGTCAAGTCAAAAGATTTATTCAGTAAATAAAGGCCACCGGCCCAAAATACATGTCATACAAAATATGATATTTAACATTATAAGGTTGTGTCTTTTACAAGTTTTGACAATCATTACATTTAAATGCTACTGTGCTATAGATATCATGAGGTGGTAAATATAAGTAGAGATTTTCTTAATTATAAAAATATCATTTGATGAGAGTAATTCATAAAAGTTATGTAATTCATTTCCGGAATTATACCAGTTTAGTAAATAGGTATTTCTAATTTCTAAATATTTTTTACAATGAAAAAAAGCATGATATTCACAGTCAATATGATAAGTTAAATGATTTTCAAGACAAAAGTTGCAAAAGCGTTCTTGAAAAGGTATATTTAAATGCCTACCGATTTCAACATTAAGTTTGTGATTTGAACATCGAAATTTAGCATATGCTTTCTTATGTTTTATTCAAACAGATCCTTTATATACAGCAGCTTATCTTATTCAAAGTTATACTCAGCACGTCTTAAAGGGGCTACACTGAGGTCTGACAGGTAATTTGGTGTCCAAAAAAAAATGTAAACAAATTTCTTCACAAATCACAATATTATGACTAAAATAACAATAACTTACACTTTAACCAACCCTCTAACAACAATTATGCTAGAAAATGCATTTTCACATTAGCTTTTGATGCAAAAATGAAAGTTGGTTTTCCCAGACTTGTACAGAAGTTACCCACAATTCATCGGGTATGACTAAAATACGCAACGGACATTTTTGGAACAACAGAGTAAACGAGGGTAAAAAAGTCTATTGATTTTTTCTCTTCACTCTAACCTATCTGAAATGTTTATATAACTTAAGTTTAACAAGAAAAACTGTATAAAAGATAATCAAGGTAGCAATTTCGTTGTCTTGAAAAAAACAAACGCCAGCGAAGCGGACATTTTCTAGACAAAACGGAAAGATATTATATACATGTACAATTATTTTCATTGACATTTCAGTTTCAATTTCAATATTTTAAGGCAAACATAATGCATCGGTGATATTTATACTATAACGAGCACAGTGTAATCACACTAATAAATGTATTTAACACTATCTATAACGTATTTAAATCAAATACAGTTAATGATATGTCTCATTTGATTTGATTGTTTTTGGGATGTAGTGGGGGTTACGTCACACAAGACTGTGTAGGTCATTTTAGCGACTCTTCAGTTTTACTGGTGGAGTAAGAACTCAGGTGCCCCCTTTGCAAAATTGTTTCTGGCACAAACAGGCATCTGTGTATGTAATGAGTTACGTTTCGTAGGCTATCTTGATAGGATCGTACATGCACGTTCCACACACAATTACATCATATTCATATCATAGGCAAAATTAAATGCAAGTTCCCTGTTGTAACAATATGAAACAAAAACCTATGAACCAGCTTCTGAATGAGACATTTCTATCGTTATTCCAAAAAAAGCACCCCCCCAAAAAAAAAAAAAAAAAAAAAAAAAAAAAGAATGAGTACATCAATGGGCATGCTCTGGAGTGTTGGGAACTATTACCTGCACTCCAGTTACGCACTGTGCATGTATATGAATTCGATTTAACTCTGACTCGTTTTCAACAGAAAAGTCATCAAACTATGATACAATAAATGTTTATGATTCTATTAGAAACTTGTTAAGAATTTTATGATTTTTCGGTGAAAACGATATAAATTACTTGTGCTACAGATGAGATCAAAGTGCTGAAGGCACTGAAGAAAAAACGGATAAACTAACACATTTTCATTCCAGTTTCACAGGTAAATGAATTTTATGTGTCGCGGTTTACATCTTAATATCAGCTAACCTTTGCTTTTTGCGACTTTTGTTTTGAAAATAATCTAAACGATTAAAATAAACCCTCTTTTATGGGCAAATAATTTAATAAGTAGCAACCCCGATTTCTCTTTCATAAATTGGCTTTAGCAAATTCTCTTCTATTCAAATATTAAGAACATTCTGTCAGTGACGTGTCTTCTAATTGAAATCTTCCTGGTGAGTATGTTTCGGTAACAGGAAGAAAATGACAGTCTGTTCGTATTTTCGGTAACAGGAAGAAAATGACAGTCTGTTCATTTGATCATGACTGTGAAAAATCATGTTTTGTGAACCAATTTATCCTGCCGATAAAGATTTTGCAAGCAATCTAGTTGTTTATGTTCAAGTGCTTACACTTAGTATTTAATTCCAAAGAACATTTCTTAGGAGACATTAAACGTTCGATTACAGTTTAATCACTGTAACCGAAATACTTAGGAATTAATTTTAATTCCTGTTACTGTGAAATTTTTCGTTCATGTTTTTAAAATACTTAAGTAGCTCTATAAAATAGATAAATACAGAATCCCTAAAAATCTATAAATTTTCAAAACGATATCCAGTATTTCCGAAACAATCAGAAAGGCTTCTAATACATACTCTTATAAATCTAAAAGTATTACGAGAACCACCCACCTAATATCCAGAACATACATACGAAAAACAAGATAAATCAAAAGGCTGCAAGATCTGTGGTATTTTCTGATCTTTGCAATCTAAATCGCACTTTAAAATAGACAAATACAGAATCCCTAAAGAAAGCCCTACACGGCAAAATTGAAAATGTTGCAGGCTCGGTTTGATTGAGCCTGTTCAAAACTGTATTATTTTCCTGTATAAGTTTATTTTTATGTACTATAATTCTTCTTGCTTGGTACCAGAGTTTGATACATATGGAATTTTTCATGACTATGGTTGCATCAAAAAATCATTTATGTTCATTTTTATGACAGTCATACTTTATCCTTGCATATCGTGGCTATTTCTTTAACAAAGAAACTTTATAAAAACTAATTGCCTTGAATTGGATTTGAACCCCAGACACACTAAACGAGCGCGTTACCCTTGCACCACGGAGAAGATATACGAACAATGCCTGAATAAAATCAAGTAATACTAAATTTAGATTTTCCATTGCATTTCGGGTTTGTAATCCTTATTAATTTCGAGGTTTTTTGTTCAAGAAAAACCTGTTGTTTAACATTGATGTAAATAATTTAACAAAAATCTTCCCGCCAAAACATTCCGACATGTATATATTCAACTACTCGACAGTCAGATTTGTGAAATACGCTCTCGACATTAAAATGATATTCATCCGCGTAATTTGTGAATGTGCATTCATTGACAATTCTGTAACCCAAAGCTACTTTTAAACTTTGAATGCGTTGTAATTTGTTGGATACTTATAACAAAATGAAAATATTTCTTTCTTTTAAATCGCTAGTTTTCAGCTGTTTTAAGAACTGCTTGTTGTTATGTTTGTCGTGAAACCGCTGTGTCAGAGATATATGCAACACCCACACAACCAAGCAACACAGGACCACAGCTAAATTATCAATTAGAAATTTAATTTCAGGCTTTCAAGTGGTAAATAAAAAGACTAAACAAAAAAAAGAGAAAACAGGAAGAAAGAAAAGACAAAAGTAGAGAAAAGTAAAGGTTTTAGTGCTATAAAGCAAGAAAAGCAGGGTTCTCTTCCTAACTTAGTTATGCAATGAAATGCACCCGATCAATATTTAGCCATTGCAATTTTTGAAACCAGTCACTCGTGTTTTCAAAATAGTCGGGAAATGAACCTGACCTTTTTTATCAAAATATTTAAAAATCTATTAGCAATGAGTATGCCATGATAAACAGGCTATAAGGAGTAAAAACAATGGTTAAGATATGCATTGCCCTTTCCCAAGTTTATACCGTCTAGGAGTTGGAAGTATTATAAAACATAGTTTATGCAATGGTTGTTGTATGAGGTGAGGTTAATACTATCTTACTGAATTCTTAAAGTTACTTTTACTTACCTGCACTTCACATTTGTCTTGCAAGTATCATGATTTTGTTTGTTTCGTTTAATTTGAAAGAAAGTTAGGGTTTAAAGAACAACAACTATATAATCAGTTTTAAGTTTATTTTCACTAGTCACGGCAATAGCCCTGCTGTGGAAGCTTGACTGTATTGGGGGCTGCGTCCTGTGAACGTTACCGTGGCCTTGTTTGTCTTTATTCCAGTTTTCCTTTTTTACTCTTATAACGCTCTCAATTTCTTTTCCACCGGGAAGCTTCAATATATTGGTAACATTAAAGGACAGCTCAATTAACCCATCACTAGTACGGAGGCCTTCCAATAAAAAAGAAATTTATCAGGATATCTGCTAAATCAATAATGATAATGATAAGAATTATATTAATAGAGCCAGATTGTAACTCTTTTCAGACCTTCTTGATAATGTTTACCATTTGCATGAAACAGGTATCAATTACCTATAGTTTTGAATGTCTTGATCAAAACGTAATAATCTTCTCGTCAACAAAGTTTACATCCAATGCGGATAACTATGCTAGTATGTATGTAAAATGATAAATATTAAATTTCAGATCTATCTAGCAAAGGAGATCGATTTTTCATTATAGAATTTTAATTATCAATAATATGCACTAGACATACATAAGAAATATTAATTAATAAAATTGAAGCCTAAATGTCCTTTAATGAGGCCGGATTCATTCTCTATTTAGCCAGTGCTTTCAGTGCTTTGATCAGAGTTAAAGAGAAATCTCTGGAATAACATTCTGTGTGTGCTTGTGATTTTTAATGCTTACAGTACTCAAGTTCATGTTCATTGTATAAAAGGTATTACGAATTTTTTTTTCTGAACGGGTGTCAGATAAACAAAAGTGACCTTTGAAATAGGAACCATAACACTGATTGACAAAGTAAATTTTCTTAGTCTAGATATCAGGATATTTTAACCAATACAAAGTTAATACATAATATTTAATAATTACACGAAAGCTCTCAAATTAACATAGAATATTTGTAAAATTTGTGTATGTCAGTTTCCAACTCCGTACGTTTAGCTAAATTCATCATTGTAATGGAGAAAAAAAAAACATGATTACAACAATGTAATGCTTTAAATATATTGAAATTGCTTTTGAAAGATTTTTCTCACAAGAACATATGTGAACAACAAGAAATTTAACAAACAAACCCATAATTTGCTTTTAAATTTATGGATTGTTGGTATATTCCACTTTCACACTTTCGTTGCTGCCGATACACAAAAAAAATCTCCGTTTCGCTTTTTAGTCATCCCGACAATCATCACGTGACCGTTGTTTTTATTCAGATTTGCAAACTGAAAGGTGTTTAAACGCTTTTCCCACAAAATTGGAGAAAACATGTATTTCAAACGATTTGCCAATCCAAAGAACACATATCAATGTATCACTGATTCTGTTTGAATGTCCCTAACACGCAGGTAACAAAAAATTATCGGTTCGTGAAATTTTACTTTTTTTTTGACATTCGGCCGCACCTCAGTGGAGTACCTTTAAGACCTCATATCGACAACACTTCTGACCACGACAGGCATTTCCTAAAAGTTACCTTCCTTAATAAAGGTATCGATTTCATCGATTTACCCAGTATATTTCGTGATAAACGTGTCACTGATTCAGTTCCTTTATACTTCAAAAACTCTGAGATACCTATTATTTGCTATAAATATAAGAAACCTGTTAGAAATGTCATATTTAATTACAACAAAGTGGTCTCTGACTTAGACATTCAGTCTAATACTCCAACTACTTGAGACTGCAATACTTTTAATTTCTGTAATTCAGATTTTGGCCATATTATCACTGGTAATTTTGATATTATTGCAGACAAAAGAATTCGTAATTTATTCTTAAAAGGACCTAAATACAGAATTCCCTCAGAAATTGATTTTAATGCTTGTCGTTGTCAGATTGCTGAAACAATTGAGGATTTTTCAAGTAAATGGTGTCGCCGTGAAAATGCTGATATTAATGCTCTAGCTACTTGGAAACGTAACATTTTCAAAATTATTGATTCACGTATTAACTTTTATCGTGGAAATGAACATCTTCTTCCACCTAAACCGAGACTTACTTTAAGACATCTGAAAAAGGATATTCTAGCTTTTCACTCAAAATTTGTTTTGGTACCAGCGGACAAGGCGGCTAATAATATCATAATTGTATGACGTATCCATTACATCAACGTTTTACATAAAGAACTTAATAGCACCAATGCGTATTCTAAAACTACTGCTTCTGAAAAAGACATTGTTAACAATCATGTTACTAATATTTCCAGTCTAAAAGTCCGAATCGATGAAAAAGAACTAAAACTTCCTATTATGTATTGGATTCCTAAATTACATAAAAAACCTTACAAAGCCAGATTCATTGCTAATTCTACATCTAGCACAACAACTAAACTTTCTATTTTATTGACGTCTTGTTTGACTGCCATTAAAACACATGTAATTAGATACTGTGATAAAGTATACGAAAATACAGGCAAACATCTTTTTTGGTCCATTAAGAATTCCGGTGAAATTCTGGATAAATTAAAAATTAAGAACTATCGGGCTTCAACTGTCAGTACATACGATTTTTCTACCCTTTATACTACACTGCCACATAATTTGATTAATGATAAACTAATTTCCCTTATTCAGAAAACCTTTGCACGGGAAAAAGTTACATTTCTTGCATGTAACTCTCAAAAAGCCTTCTTTACTAACTGTATTGTTAAACAATATACTATGTGGACCTGTGACGAAGTTTGTAGAGCACTCTCCTTTCTTTTAGACAATATTTATGTCAGGTTTGGTAATACCCTATTCAAGCAAATCATAGGAATTCCTATGGGTACTAATTGTGCACCCCTGGTCGCCGATTTGTTATTGTATTGCTATGAAAGAGATTTTATGTTAAGTCTCTCTGAAAATACACAACAAGATGTTATATCAGCATTTAATAACACTTCCAGATATCTTGATGACATTTTTAATTTAGATAATTCTTTTTTTGATCAAATGGTGTCTAATATTTATCCTACGGAGCTACAACTTAATAAAACGAATTCTTGAAATTTAACTACATCATTTTTGGATCTTCATATCACTATCAAAAACAATTCGATTCACACGAAAATTTATGATAAAAGAGATGACTTTGATTTTAGTATAGTAAATTATCCTCATTTGGATGGAGACGTACCGCACGCAACGTCTTACGGGGTTTATATATCTCAGTTAATTAGATTTGCTAGAGCTTGTAGCAACGTAAAGGATTTTAACGAGCGAAATATTTTCATTACCGGTAAGCTTCTAAAACAGGGCTACCGCTATTATAAATTACGTAAATATTTTACAAAATTTTACAATCGTAACTTTGATTTAATTTCAAAATTCAATAGTGATCTAAAAACACTTCTGCGACAAGGGATTAGCCAGCCTGATTTTTACGGTGATGTGGTTTACAAACTTCGTAAGATCTTGGGTCATTGTAATTTTTCTGTTGTGTTTACTAAAATTATAAAACGTTTTATTAAAAGGGGTTATGACCCTACTATTTAAAGAAATACCGCATGCTTAGTATTCAACCCTTTTACATTAGGGCACTGGGCTTTCCTCTTTTATTTACATCTAACGGACCAAGTGGGAGACTATATGATGGTCAGTTCTTAAAGCCCTTTGGGACTGGATTGCCTTAATGTTTGTCTTCTGTCTTGCTTCGTCGGGCCCTTGTAGGTGATTTTCTTGTTGCTCTGTCTTCCTTTAAGACATCGAGTACTTTTGTTATGGTCATTGGGTTTACTTTTATATGTTTCTACATGATCATTTTGGTGTTTTACTTATTTAACCTTTTGAAACCATAACAACTGTTAGAATTTCACTTGGCGGGGATTCATTTTATTTACACTGTCTCGTTTATAGGAACATGGTGGGGCTAAGAGCGAGGTTTGGTGCACCATTAACCGGTTTAAACTCCCCAGTAGTCATTATTATGCTGCTGACCGTTCCAAGGCGGCGCCCCTCTGTGTTCCTCAGATGTATGTCTATGTTGTTTTATACTGTTTTGATGACACTTTTGCTCGTGTCTCTTGTTATTTCTCGTCTACGGTAAGTATCTTCCCTTGTCCCTGGTTTATATTTATTTTATTTCTCCCCCCCCCCCTTCCCCGTGTCTCGTGTCCCCTTCCCCTGTGCCTTTTGACATTGTGGGCCTTATATTAAATCATTTATTTGTTTTGTTTTATTTCCTTATAAGTTACTTATTATGTATTCTGATGTAGTGGTTTGCCTGCCCGTGCTCTGCCTTGTGCCCTGTCCTGTTTTTCTTTGGGGTCCTGGGCTCCTTGCCGCTGGCGCTTGTTGCTGGGTCGAGTGGGGGCTGCGTTCATTGAATGCCGCCTTTCCTTGTCGATCTTGTTTATCATATTTTACAGGGATTTCTATAAGAAGATACCGTTCTACATTTAATAAGCTTTTAAAATAACAATAATGGTGACATCTACTGGCATTGTTAATATTATCATGCCAATTTTGAGTATAACAATCTATTATGCGTTGTTTAAAAATGCTAACAAAAATATTCACATCTCCTATTTCTTGAGAAATCCAAATGTAACCAAATCCGTAACTGTATAAAAGTATTCGTATTTTGCTAGCCCAACAAGTTCTTCCAGCTTCATCTAGTGATTTTAACATTAAATCACATTGTTTTGGGTAACGGTATGGTGGCATAACTAATAGCTTACACCAATAACGGATGCAATTTGTATAATAAGTAATACAAAGTGGGAGTCTACCACATTCACCTAACACCATGCTTGTGTTTGTATTTTTTCGAACATTTAATAAACCCTTACAGAACATATTATGAACAGATTCTATAGTTGGACTAAATTCATACCCCCAGATCTGTGATCCATAACAAAGAATAGGTTTGATCATTGTATCAAAAATTTTAAAGTGTTCCTTTATGGGAAAATTACCAAATGGTTTTTCATAACCTTTGATAGCAAAAATTGCTCTTTGAGCTTGCGAAGCTAGTTTATCATGAGCTACATTCCATGATAGTTGTGGAGTGAATAACAAACCCATATATTTATAAACAGCAGTTGTATTTACAGGCTGACCGCGAAAAGACCAAGATTCATAATTACGAAGACAACCTCCATTTCGAAATACAATTATCTCTGTTTTATCAAGCTTAATTTCCATGCCTGTGTTCAAGCAAAATTGATCAATTACATTAAGTTGTTGTTGTAATTTTGTAGCAGTTTCAGCACAATTTGCAACATCATCTGCAAACATTAAACAAAGAATATCAGGAATATCATTTGTAATGAAAATGCCTGTGCCACATTTCTCTCTTAAAAGGGAAGATAACTCGTCTATAAATAATGTAAAAATTGTCGAACTTGTCTTATCACCTTGCCTTGTACCAATGTTACAGGGAAATAATTCAGTAATCATAACATTGTTAAACAAATCAGTTGTTTTAACACATGAAGAGAGATGAAAATACATTGATTTCAAAACTCGAAGAAAATTTCCAAAAACGCCCTTCTTTTCAAGTGACAAGAAAAGTTTAGAACGATTCACTTTATCAAATGCTTTACGGAAATCAACATAGAGACAGTAAAAGCGGCCACCCTTTTTAGAAAGATATTTTTGAACCATAGCTTGTAGACAAAAAACATTATCGATAGCCGAGTAACCATGCCTAAATCCTGCCTGAGATTCATCGATTTTTCTTTGATTTTCGGCCCAATCGTATAATCTTTTATTTATAATACCTGTAAAGACTTTATATAATGTATTTGTAATAGATATGCCGCGATAATTACCAGGATTATTACTTGGCCCTGATTTATGAATTGGTGTAATCATGCTATTTTCTCCAAGATATTGGAAATTGCCCTGTTTCGAGTATTTTGTTAAATAGTGTATGCAGAATAGGCGCTATTTCATCTGATGTATGTTTATAAAATTCGGAAGGTATGCCATCTGGGCCACAACTTTTATTATTAACTAATTTAGATATAGAATGTTTAATTTCTAGCAAAGTGAATGGTTCATTTAATGTCTGAGCTGTTTCATCGGCGGAATCATGTTCGTTTCCAATATAAGGATCAACAAACACTGAATTTTCGTCATACAATAAATCTTTAAAATAATTGAACCATTCTGTACAAGAAATACTAGGATCAGACATAGTAACAGTTTTGCCTTTCTTCACTAATTTCCAAAAAGAACTTGGGTTGTTACTGTTTGATACTAGTTCTAATCGATTAGATTTCTGATATTCAGATATTCGTACATTACAATAGTCTTTAAACCTATTTCGTTTATCTTTATATATTCGTAAGTCAGACGAGGAATTACTTAATCTAAATGTGCGTAGCGCCGCGTATTTGTTTCCTTTTAACTCATTACATGTGTTATCCCACCACGGAGGTTGAGACGAATGAAAACAAAATTTCTTAAGCATGCATTTTCCAGCATCTTTATAAATAGAAGTAATACAGTCGACCGCAGAATTGACAGAGTTATCAACTGATTCCATTATCATCGTGTAATGGTTATGAAAAAATTCCCTAAATTTTTGCAAGAAATCTGTACCTGCAGACACACGCCATTTATATCTATCAAAAGTGTTCAATGATATTTGAGCAGTTTGGCTATCTGCGTTATTAGAGTTTTTATGGAACACAAAAGTACAACATATAGGAAAATGATCAGATTCATCTCTAGTAAGAACCTCAAAATCTTTAATGTATGAAAATAGAGAAGAAGATGCGATCATAAAATCAACAACACTCGATCCATCATTTGAGAAGCAAGTAAATTCACCGTTTTTATCGCTTGGAAAACGACCATTAAGTATATGAATATCAAAAATACAGCATAAGTTTACTAAACATTTACCATAATTATTGCCACGTATATTATCCTTACTATGACGTACAATATCAAAAGTACTACCATTATAGTCAGTATTACCAAAAATAAAGTTTAAATTATCACATGGGATAAAGTCTAAAAAAATTTTACATCGACTATTAAGGTCACCTGACAAAAATAACATGGTGTCCGGGTATTCATATGTAATTTGTTCAAAATGACTAAACATTTCATTGATACCGTTTTTATCGTCTCTATCATTATAGTAAGAACTTCCCCCAGGACTTATATATGTGAAATACATGATAATGTCATTACAATCAAATATTTTTGAAAAATTACAGTATAGTACAACACAGTTCTCAAAATGATCAAAGATTTGTCTTATTGATATAAGTTTATGAATAGTACTTTTCACGAAAACACTAATTCCACCATTGTTCCTCAATGCATTATCTTTCATTTTCCTAACAAAGTCAAAATGCACATATGAATTTAACAAATTATTGTTTCATG
This sequence comes from Ruditapes philippinarum, assembly GCF_026571515.1. Classification (NCBI taxonomy): domain Eukaryota; kingdom Metazoa; phylum Mollusca; class Bivalvia; order Venerida; family Veneridae; genus Ruditapes; species Ruditapes philippinarum. The sequence continues at coordinate 15,499 of NW_026856388.1, forward strand.
AAGTTAACCTGACAACTTACCTTTGTGCCTGATGTTTGATACAGCTCCTTGTCGGAATGATGCACAAACCTGCTCACACGAAAGACAGGATTTTTTTTTGATAACTTTCTTTCCTCCATGATTTAAGCACTGTAAAAATTATATATTAAAATCATACATGTTATCAAAATTACTAACAACAGCTGATATTATAATTAGGGATTTGCTCAAAATTTCCCTAATTGGGGACAGTATAAGCGATTTTAGGGTCATCTTTTTTCACTAAATTAAGGAGGACTGTTTTTGAAATAATCAAAATTGCAACAAAACGTTGAAATAAGGGCTTGGATTGTTGAAGTAATAAAAAGGAAAACACATGAAATCGAGTTTAAATTTTATTACAAATAATTCCAAACCAGTAAAAGGAGGATTAATCCACCCTAAGTTGCAAAACATGTATTTTAACAAAGATCTTATAGCAAAATAAAACAAAGGAGGACTAATCCGCCTATTTCAATGTACTTCAAACCAAAGACTAAGTATTTTTTCAAGGTGTCTTTAGAAAAAAGTAATTGAAATGGCGGACTAATCCACCTTTACACAATTATCAAAACTAAAATGTTCAATTATAACACATGAAGGAGGACTAGTCCGCCTCATTCAATGTAACCTCAACCAAAGACGTAATATTTCTCAATTAATCTTTAGAAAATGTTAACTCAAAAGGCGGACTAATCCACCTTTATACATACAATAAATAAAAAACTAAAAACTATAAAAACAAAAAGGAGGATTAGTCCGCCTTTTTCAATCTAAGTCAAAACAAATACTTTGCATTTTTCAAACATAAACTGATAGGACAGACTAATCCAACTTTATACAATAACCAAAACTGAACAACTCAATTATAAAACATGAAGGAGGATTAGTCCGCCTTTTTCAATTTAACTCTATAACCAAAACTGAACAACTCAATTATCAAACATGAAGGAGGATTAGTCCGCCTTTTTTAGTGAAACTCAAAATAAAGATCAAGAGTCTTTAGAAATCATTAATTGAAATGGCGGACTAATCCACCTTTACACAATTATCAAAACTAAAATGTTCAATTTAAACACATGAAGGAGGACTAGTCCGCCTCATTCAATGTAACCTCAACCAAAGACGTAATATTTCTCAATTAATCTTTAGAAAATGTTAACTCAAAAGGCGGACTAATCCACCTTTATACATACAATAAATAAAAAAACTAAAAACTATAAAAACAAAAAGGAGGATTAGTCCGCCTTTTTCAATCTAAGTCAAAACAAATACTTTGCATTTTTCAAACATAAACTGATAGGACAGACTAATCCAACTTTATACAATAACCAAAACTGAACAACTCAATTATAAAACATGAAGGAGGATTAGTCCGCCTTTTTCAATTTAACTCTATAACCAAAACTGAACAACTCAATTATCAGACATGAAGGAGGATTAGTCCGCCTTTTTTAGTGAAACTCAAAATAAAGATCAAGAGTCTTTAGAAATCATTAATTGAAATGGCGGACTAATCCACCTTTACACAATTATCAAAATTAAAATGTTCAATTTAAACACATGAAGGAGGACTAGTCCGCCTCATTCAATGTAACCTCAACCAAAGACGTAATATTTCTCAATTAATCTTTAGAAAATGTTAACTCAAAAGGCGGACTAATCCACCTTAATATATACAATAAATAAAAAACTAAAAACTATAAAAACAAAAAGGAGGATTAGTCCGCCTTTTTCAATCTAAGTGAAAACAAATACTTTGCATTTTTCAAACATAAACTGATAGGACACACTAATCCAACTTTATACAATAACCAAAACTAAACAACTCAAATATAAAACATGAAGGAGGATTAGTCCGCCTTTTTCAATTTAACTCTATAACCAAAACTGAACAACTCAATTATCAAACATGAAGGAGGATTAGTCCGCCTTTTTTAGTGAAACTCAAAATAAAGATCAAGAGTCTTTAGAAATCATTAATTGAAATGGCGGACTAATCCACCTTTACACAATTATCAAAACTAAAATGTTCAATTTTAACACATGAAGGAGGACTAGTCCGCCTCATTCAATGTAACCTCAACCAAAGACGTAATATTTCTCAATTAATCTTTAGAAAATGTTAACTCAAAAGGCGGACTAATCCACCTTAATATATACAATAAATAAAAAAACTAAAAACTATAAAAACAAAAAGGAGGATTAGTCCGCCTTTTTCAATCTAAGTCAAAACAAATACTTTGCATTTTTCAAACATAAACTGATAGGACAGACTAATCCAACTTTATACAATAACCAAAACTAAACAACTCAATTATAAAACATGAAGTAGGATTAGTCCGCCTTTTTCAATGAAATTAAAAATAAAGATCAAGAGTCTTTAGAAATCATTTACTGGAATGACGGACTAATCAAACTTTAATCAAACTAAAAAACGCAAGGAGGATTAGTCCGCCTTTTTCAATTAAACTCAATAACTAAAACTGAACAACTCAATTATCAAACATGAAGGAGGATTAGTCCGCCTTCTCCAATTAAACTCTATAACCAAAACTGAACAACTCAATTATCAAATATGAAGGCGGATTAGTCCGCCTTTTTCAGTGAAACTCAAAATAAAGATCAAGAGTCTTTAGAAATCATTAACTGAAATGACGGACTAATCCACCTTTATACAATAATCAAAACAAAAATAAACTCAATAAGAAAACATGAAGGAGGATTAGTCCACCTTTTTCAGTGAAACTCAAAATAAACATCAATGAGTCTTTAGAAATCATTCACTGAAATGACGGACTAATTCACCTTCATACAATAATCAAAAACAAAATTTAATTAAAAAGCATGAAGGAGGATTAGTCCGCCTTTTTCAGTGAAACTCAAAATAAAGATCAAGGAGTCTACAGAAATCATTAAATGAAATGACGGACTAATTAACCTTTATGCAGTAATCAAAACAAAACAAATCAATTGTAAAACATGAAGGAGGATAAGTTCGCCTTTTCAGTGAAACTCAAAATAAACATCAATGAGTCTAACTGAAATGACGGACTAATTCACCTACATACAATATTCAAAAAAAAAATTAGATTAAAAAGCATGAAGGAGGATTAGTCCGCCTTTTTCAGTGAAACTCAAGATAAAGATCAAGGAGTCTACAGAAACCATTAAATGAAATGACACAGCCACATTTATACAATAATCAAAACAAAACAAAAATTCAATTGTAAAACATGAAGGAGGATTAGTCCGCCTTTTTCAGTTAACTCAAGCTAGAGATTAAGGAGTCTTAAGAAAATGTTCACTGAAATGACTGACTTATCCACCTTAAAACAATTATAAAAAAATAAACAGTTTAATTATGCATTTATGCATTTTTTTCAATGTGTCTTTTGAAAACGTTAACTAAAATGACGGACTAGTCAACCTTTTTACCATAATCAAAACTAACAAGTTCAATTACGAAATAAAAAGGAGGACTAGTCACTCAAATCAAATACTATTCATTTTATTTAAGGAGTCTTCAGAAAAAAAATAACTGAAATGACGGACTAATCCACCTTCTAACAATAATCAAAACTGAACATTTAAATTATTAAACAAAAAGGAGGATTAGTCCGCTTTTTGCAGTCAAACTCAAATCAAATACTATCTATTTTTTCAATATAAAACATAACCTTAAATGACAGACTAATCCACTTTATTTACGAAACGAAAAGGAGCACTAGTCTGCCTTATTTAAAGAAACTCAAACTAAAGATCAAGGAGTCTTTAGAAATAAAATGACGGACCAATCCACCTTCATAAAATAATCAAATGCAAACAGTTAAATTATGAAAAGGAGGACTAGTCCGCCTCTTTTAATCTAATTCAAACCAAATACTATCCTTTTTTAGAAGAAGTCTTTAGAAAAACAAAAGGACAACTTATTCATTGATAATAGGACTAATCCTCCTTTTCATAAACACTAAAACTAAAACAGTACAAGAATAAAACAAAAGAAGGACAAGTCTGTCTTTTCATGTAACTTAAACCAATTATAAGTTCTAAGAGAGATGAATCTGTAAATATTGCTTCGAGAGTTATGAACCTTGTCACATAAAATGTAATTGATGGTAAGGAATAAGTATTTGAAGTTTGGGTAGATACCTTTAAAATTAAAAAATTTATAGTAAAAAGTAACATTTTTCAAGTAAAAAAAATCTAAGTTTATGGGGAGATAATTCTTGCAATATTGGTGCTAGAGTTATGAACCTTGTCACGTAACATGTGGTTAATTATAAGGTACATATATTTGAAGTATGAAGTTGATCCCTTAAGAAATAAAGAAGTAACAGTAAAAAATAGTATTTTTTAAGGAAAATTTTAAGTTCAAGGGGAGATAAATCTCAAAATATTGGTGCTAGAGTTATGAACCTTGTCACATAAGATGTGGTTGATGCTGAGGAACATACATTTAAAGTATGAAGTATATCCCTTAAGAAGTAACAGTAAAAAATAGTATTTTTTAAGGAAAATTCTAAGTTCAAGGGGAGATAAATCTGAAGCTATTGGTGCTAGAGTTATGAACCTTGTCACATAAGATGCGGTAGATGATAAGGAACATATATTTGAAGTTTGATGTTGATACCTTAAGAAGTGACAAAGTTATATTGAAAAATATTTTACTGCAACAAAACTTTAATCTGAAATCTGAACACAGACGCCGACGCCGGGGCAAGTAGGACAGATCTCCATATACTTTTTACTGTATATCCTTTTCTTCTATATCAGTTTCACTCACTTTCCTTTGAACATTGTCTTCTAAATACTGCACATGGTAAACTGAAAAATATATCACATTAAACATGATTAAATGCCATTTTTTAAAAATGTATTGCATTTGGTAGTTACAGGTCTATCACTGTTTATTTAACTTTTCTACAGTCTGTATTGCTTATAGTAATATCCTCAGCTTAATAGTTAGTAGAAATAATATGATATTTCTTTGACATGAATTGGTTAACTATTTTAGCGAATTTATCGTAAATTTTATCTTAATTTGACAATGAGGGTAAAGTGTTAATTAGAAATGAACGATATAATTCAATACCCTAAAATAATTTCATGCTGATACAGTTTTGTGTAATGCAAATGGTATGTTCAAAGCTCTAAACATATCAAGAGACTTTTTTCTGGTCTATTCATTGTAAAGTTATAAGAATTCTGTTATCCAAACTGTATTAATTCACCAAATTCTTAAGGAATTACTACTTCTCCAGCTTTCACATAAAATAATTATCTGAAAATAATATTTATTCAAAAAAAATACCAATTTTCTTACTTATTTCAACTCTCTTGATCACTGCATCATACTTTCTGCCGTCTTTCCATTTAGCCATTACTACATCTCCAACTTGGTAATTTTGCTGAAACAAAACAATTTATTCAAATTTTGTTTTGATGGAAAATAATGAATATGGATGAAATTGATAAACTCTATCACAGCCACTGCTAGCCAGAGCCACACACCATTTTTTATTACTTTTAAAGTCAAAAAAATCAAAGGTAGAATATGGTAGCATATAGTTATACAATACAATTTTCTGGTACAAAATATTTTACGGAAATTTCATACTTGACCTTGATGGTCTTTATTAAAAATTATCAACTCACCAGTGTCTAAGTGGTGTGTTTTTATCCCAGTATGAATTAAATTATTTAATAATAAAAAACAACAAAATAATGACAATTTAAGCTAAATTCAACAATATGGCTTTGCGGTCAAAATCATACAATGGTCAAAAACACATTTTGTATCAATTGTCATGTCAGTTTTTTGTGTCGCCTCTACGGAGTAGTGGCGACATATAGGGATCACTTCTCCGTCGTCTGTCTGTCCGTCTGTCTGTCTGTCTGTCTGTCTGTCTGTCTGTCTGTCCGTGCGTCCGTCACAAAACTTGTCCGGACTACTCCTCATAAACTACTGGTGCAATTTCATCCAAACTTTACAGGAATGATCAGTACCAAGTCTAGTTGTGCATATTGTCAGCATTTTCCGGTTCAATGATTTTTGTCAGAGTTATGGCCCTTTAATAATTTTTAATTTTAAAGTTTGTCCGGACTACTTCTCTTATACCACAAATGCAATTTCAATGAAACTTTACAGGATTGATCTGTAGCTCAAGTCCTTGCGCATATTGCACGGGTTTTCTGGTTGAATGATTTTTGGCCGAGTTATGGCCCTTTGATAAAAAGGTTTCTTTTTCTGTGTGTTGCCAGATACACAAAAGCTTGTCCGGACTACTTCTCATAAACTACTGGTGCAATTCCATCCAAACTTTACAGGAATGATCAGTACCAAGTCTAGTTGTGCATATTGTCAGCATTTTCCGGTTCAATGATTTTTGTCAGAGTTATGGCCCTTTAATAATTTTTATTTTTAAAGTTTGTCCGGACTACTTCTCTTATACCACTCATGCAATTTCAATGAAACTTTACAGGATTGATCTGTAGCTCAAGTCCTTGCGCATATTGCACGGGTTTTCCGGTTGAATGATTTTTGGCCGAGTGATGGCCCTTTGATAAAAAGGTGTTTTTTTCTGTGTGTTGCCAGATACGCAAAAGCTTGTCCGGACTACTACTCATAAACTACTGGTGCAATTTTATCCAAACTTTACAGGAATGATCAGTACCAAGTCTAGTTGTGCACTGTCTGTCTGTCTGCCTGTCTGTCACAAAATTTGTCCCAACATGAAATTTGCCTTCATGAGGCGACACATGTGATTACTGATCGCTCTTGTTCATAAGAATCTTTTCTCATACATAAATAAATAACAAATTTATGACAATATCAGCATATTCAAAAATTTTGACCTTGATGGCCGAAGTGGATTAAACGTCAAGATCACATTAAAATAAATCAGCATGCTGATTTTGTCTGAGTGTTCTTAATATGTTAAAATACAAATGAAATCCATATATATGAATAACAAAGTTATGACAATTTAATTAGCTAATTTAAATAATTTGATATTGACTGTCATGGTCAAATAAAGGTCAAGGTCATATTTGAATTATTTAGTGAACGGGTTTGTCATAAGCTGTTATTTTTTTGTCTTAATATAAATCAAGTCCATGAGTAAATAACAAAGTTATAACAATCTAGCCTACATTCAATAATGTGACCTTGAAAGTCATGGTCATCAAAAGGTCATGGGCCATATAGCATCGCCTCTGATCCTTTGCGACAATAATAAGTATTAATATTTCAATGCATCACTAAGTCATTAGGTTGCATCAGGCATGGCCATAAATATCTGGAACCATTATCAATAAAACATTTTTTATTTCATAATGCTATAATTATGCCAAACATCCAAACTTAAGGCTGTATAGTCCCCAAAATGTATGTGTTTTGCTTAATATGTCTATATGTGAAACATTAGATTCAAAAGAAAGAGACAAGTTTGATCCATTGAGCATAATCTGTATAATTTTTGTAGAAAACTGTAAGGCTCTAGGGGAAACTGAGCACATCCTTGTTACTGACATTCAAGCAAACATCTTTTTTTCAATTATTTAAAAGGACTTCTTATAGCTTCTGAAATCTCAAGTGATATAACTTATCTGAATTTGCCAGTTCAATCAATTAGCAAGATGATAATTTGTGAATAGGGAAAATGCACATGTTTAGAAAGCTGAATAAATAATTCTACAAAATGTAAAGACAATTTTATTCTGAAGCATGAATCTGTCTGCTTACCTTCACAGAATGCTCTTTCTCATTTGTTTCTTTCACTGTTTCTTTCACAGTTGTTTTTCCTTTTGCTTCTGTTGGCTTCTTATTCCTGAAATGCCCAACTCCTTCCACTTGCATCCACTGATTCCTGTGAGAGAAAGGTACATTTAACAAATTTGTAAAAGTCACAAAATGTACAAAACAGGTTTATCAAACTGTATGGTTTATAGCAGCAAGCCTCGAGAAATACAGCTAATTGTCATGAAAAAGTTTGAAAATGATTTTAAAAATAAAATGTTTACAGTTATGAAATAAAAAATGAGATCAAAACATTCAAAATAGTAATGCAATAGTAATATGGTAATAAATAGTGAAAAATCAATCATTAATCGCACATAACATGTAAATTATTACTTCAATCTTTTGCATATCCTAAAATTACATTTTTCTTGAGTTTGCTTTCATTGAAATATTTTAGCTCATCTGGCGGCATGCAGCTTTAAGACACATCAGATTATAAGATATTTCATTAATAGCTTTGAAATACCTTCTCCCAAAATTGGTCGAGACATAACATTTCATAAGAGATAACAGGTCAGATAATCAGAATATTTTCACTGTGTATTCAACTTTTTTTTTCACCTAGAAATTAATTTTGCTGAAAATTTGGTGTTCAAAAGCAGATTTTTTAAGCAATCTTAAAGTAAAAGCATAAAAAATGCACTTAATAGCTGACCTCGCCTGTCACCTCAATCAATATTTTAATTGTCAGTACATTTCACAACTCAACACTTGTTACTATATATAATATCAAAATTGCCTTTGATTTCAACTGACTATGAATATCACATGATCGGCCAGTGCTAAGAGCCTGTAATCATAATAGGTCCGCTGAACATGAGCAGGTGCAAAAACTGAAACAATCATGTCAAATTTTATGTCATCCAAAAAGGTTGTTGTAAAGTGAAAGCAGGTTTTCAGCACGGGCTGCTTAATTATTTTGTTACAACTTAAAAATATAAGCATGATTTGTACCAAAACGTTTTTACTGGAAAAAAAAAAACCCAACAATTTTATTTGGTAAAAATCAATTCTACAGAAGTGGACTTAGTAACTTTGTATACATATAAGGGATGCATCCTTTATAAATAACTAAAACAGAAAAACCAAAGTTGATCTAATTAAGAATTGTGCTACTATATATTAAAGACTTTAAAACAGATCATAGACAGGCAGGAAAGTATTAATCTGCCCTGAAAGAATAATGCCCTCGATCTCAAGACCTCTGGGCCATTATTTAGTGGGTTGATTATCATCTTGAGACCCTACTCTGATGTGTATTAACCTCTAATATTCACCAGCTAAAATTACATGTCAGTATTATATTAAATTTTAAACTTCAACTTAATCTTCTGATTATGGCATATGACATGCTGTCAGTCTGAATTCTATAGACACAAAAACAGAATTGTCATGTTTAAGTAATTCCTCTATATTTATGAGCACACAGACAAGGGCAGACATTTTGCTTAGCATTACAAAGAAACACTATTCATATACATATTTGTCTATTAAGGAAATTATTATCTCAAACATTGTTCATCAAATTAGGAGACAAAATTATTTTTTTAATTTTTTGTTAATTTTTCTTGATTCTTTATTTGCAGGAACATTTTTCAAAAGATGACTTACATTTTTTCCTTAAAAGCTTGAACCCCTTCTTGAACTAAAATCTCTGTTCCCTTGTCCATATACTTCCTCATTTCACTGTGTTTTATAAGCCCTCTCAAAAGGGTTTGTGAGAGTGGCTTCTTTGAACACCATTTTTGGTCCGCCTGGTGCAAGCGTTCAATAATCTCGTTTGGCCACCTCGATACAGCCATATGTACGCCCAAGTCATTTCGCACCTGACGACCATTCTGAAACAGAGAAAGTATCAAATTAATCAATGTTCACATATGTAAATTTTGCTGTTTTCCTTAAGATGATAGCTACAGTGTTGTTCAAGAGACTGACATTAAAATCTTTCAAGTAATGTACTAGCTACCTTCCACTAAGGAAAAAATAAATGGAAGATAATCTAAGGAAAGTTTATGGAAAAAAAATTGGGTAGAACATGTCATAATCATGGTACGTTTTGAGAAATCCAAGATGGCCGCCAAGATGGCCGCCAAATTATTGAAAAAAGGCTAATACGCAATTTATATGATAAAATTAGTTCTTTTTTGTATTTATTTTGGTACAGGTGATGTTAAAACTTCACCTCCTATTGGAACAATATGAAAATGGAGGCATTTCCATTATTTTTTCATATTCTCTGAATTTCATAGATAAATTTGCTGAAAAATGCATGAAAAAATTATCAAAAATTGATATGGGGCTGACATTTTTTCCTACCAGCTAAGGCATAGCGGTGTTAATGAATATTTTTACCATATACTACAAATACTTGAACAAGATCATACTAATATCACCCTCATTTTCTATCTTTATTGTAAAAGAATGTAGATTCTGATATTCTTAAAGTGGGTGGGGTAACGAAAACTAAGTGTCAGTATTTTGTTAACTGGTTTGTTGTGATAATTAAAACTATGAATAGTCAACATGTATTGCACTTTGGCATGTACCTAAAGTTATAAATAATTAAGAAACTTAGACTGATATTTTGTTTATCAATATTCAACATGTTCTGTTGCCATGGCAACGGAGAAGTAAAATGAAAGACACATCTGAAACGTATGACACTTTCAACTTTTAGCATTTTAAGCATGTTGTTAAGAATGACACAAACTTATAGATAAATAATCTGTGCACAATGCCATGGTAACAAATTGAAAAAAAATGTAACATTAAAAGAAGTCACATTTAATTCTAGGAAATTATCAACACATATAACAGCCGATATTTTGAAATTAGATGAATAAATTTATTTCAAGAAATTGCATCATGCATTTGCTTTTTTCAAACTGCTATACATTGGAAAAGGTCATGTCAGATGTGAATGTTTTTATGTTTGGAAAGGATAATTAATGGTGATAATAATAAGTAAAATTAATGGTGATAATAATAAGTAAAAGGCAGTCTTAAGGTAGAAATGTATATAAACATTATCAAATGTTTGCAACTGTACATAGGGTAAACATTTAAGACTTTGCATCTAAAACGAGAAATAAATAGGTCACTGGTTCAAATTCTAGGTCAACCAATATCATGTTTTAATGACAATCGAATTTATTGTTGAGTTCAAGTTTTTTGGTTGTAGCTTGTATTATGTAATTCTAACTTGCACTAGATAAAATTCTAGGTCAACTGATCTCAGTGCATAACTCTGCATCTGAAATTTTACAATCAAAATACAAAGAGGTCACTAGAACAGATTAAGGTCAGCTGGCATTTCATATTGTGTCTGTTATCCAAATTTCTTTAGCTTCAAAACAAGAAAGTAAGTCACGAGGTCTTAAATTCTAGGTCACCTTATACCAGTGGGGCCATGATTTGAACAAAGACAATTCTTCCAACCAAATGGCCTTCCATTGTGGTTTCTGACAAAGAGTTTTTTATATAAAAATCGACATCTGGGCAGGGCCATTTTTATGCTCCCCGAAAATTATGGGGGAGCATATAGTCGCCGGGCGTGTGTCCAAAACCTAGTCGAGGAGCATCACCTGGTTCAACCGGCTCTTGTTTTAATCCAGACTCATGATCATTATTTGATGCCTATACTGAGAGTGTCGGATGTGAAATCCAGGCGTCTCTTGTTCCACAGACAACAATTGATCTCGGTCATTGAGTTTTACGGTCATTTGTCTGTCAAAAAAGTTAGTACCGTAGCTAAGTAGAAATTGGTCATTACTCTTCTGGTTATTTATCCATGAAAGTGAGATAGTTTAACCAACCTTCAAGTTATCAACAAAGAAGTGTTGAAATTGGCGTATAACTCAGACCCGGCCCTTTCATGATTTAAAGAAACATGGTAAAAGTCTTCTAGAAATTGTTTCACATGCTCTAAACAATGGGGTTAAAGGGATGATTTTATAAAGGATTTTATATATAAGTTTGACTATGTAAATCAATTGACCCTTGGGAAAGGTAATTATAATCAAACGGATCATGACTTTACCAAGCTTAGAATTTGTGTATTATTACTATTATATGATTTATATCGTGACATAAATTGATATGGTCATAGAATGAATGCTTCACAATTAAATATCAAAGCATTTTATTTATGGAGAAGAAAGTTTTCAAAGCCTTTTCTTTATAACACAAAGTAAAATGACTTCTGGGGTTAGGGCAACTTTGACAAGATTGTCAAGATTTGAAAAATAAATTAAGGTTTTTTTGACAATGCTTTTAACTCAAAATCTAATCTGATCTGGGTATTTGGTTTTGGAAAAAGTTTTATTTTAAAAAGTTTTCCTATGTGTCTCCATATGAAATAAGTTGACCCTAAGGGTGGGTTAAATTTTCATTTGAATAAATTTTTTACTGGTCTATACAAGGCTACAACAGAAATAATAAGCTATAGGCATCGGTTTGGGAGAAGTTATTTATATTCTATACTAGGTCCTGCAGTTATGGAGAAGAATATTTTCATGTTTTTCCTATATTTACATTGTGTAAAGAAAGTTTACTCCGGGGCTTCGCAAGAAAAATGAATGTGTACTTCTTGACCTTTTACCAACCATGACCTTGATGTTGTGTCATGCATATCATAAGCACATAGTCTCACGATGGCGATTATTTGTGCCAAGTTATTTAAAATCTTCCATAAAGTCAAAAAGTTATGGAGAACATATAACCTTCACCTTGGTTGCAGCGACCTAGATGTTGAGGTCTGTAGATTGTATCGTGGTGGGGATCATATTGTGCTAAGTATTTTTAAAACCTTGGAATTGTCAATAAGTTATAGAGCGGACATGAAAAAAATGTTTTTACATTGGACCGTTGAATTTGACCCTGACCTTCAGGGTTGTGCCTTGCTTATTGTGCTCTGCCAATGGTGTCATAATGTTGATCATTTCTGCCAATTTAACTTAAAATCATTTCAGAGGTTTAAAAGTTAGAGACAGACGCGAAATGTAGACTTTCTAACATATGAACTGTAAATGTGACCCTGACCTTTGGGGTAGCATTTCAATTATTGCGATCTGCACATCGTCTCATAATGGTGATCAATTGTGCCAAGCTATTTAAACAAAATTTCATAGGTTTAAAAGTTGTGGAGGGGACACGAAATGTAGATTTTTATACATTTGACCTTGACCTTTGGTGTAGCAACCCAATGTTTGCGTTCTGCACATTCTCTTATACTGGTTATCAATTGTGCCAAGATGGATTTTTTTAAATTTCAGCGGTTAAAATGTTGGAGCGGACACGAAATGTAGACTTTTTAACATTTGACCTTAAAGTGTGACCTTGACCTTTTGTGAAGCAACCCAATTATTGCGCACTGCACGTCGTGTCATAATGGTGATCCGTTGTGCCAAGTTATTTCAAAACTTTACAGCTTTAAAAAAATTATGGAGCGGACACGAAATGTAGAGATTTTATTATTAAATGAAGACTTTTAACATTTGACCTTAAAGTGTGACCTTGAACTTGGGGATAGCAACCCAATTATTGCGCTCTGCATATTGTCTCATTATGGTGATCACTTGTGCCAAGTTATTTAAAAAAAAAGTTCAGGGGTTAAAAAGTTATGGAGCAGACACGAAAGTGTTATGGACGGACGGACAGACAGACGGAGTCCATTCCTATAATCCCATTTCCGCTACGCGGAAGGCGATTAACAATGTTGGTTTAGTCCCATCTTAAAAAGCCATACATATAAAAGCTCAAGATCTTTTTATTTATTTCTGGGAATATTTGAAAACATTACAAATTGTCAGTTCTATTTTTAACTTCTGTGACTAAGATATACAATAATCCGATTTGTGCAAAAAACAACAACAAAACAAAATTTCTGTCAAATTTTATCAAATATAGCCTACTTTTACGTCACATCAACACTTTAAAAGGCTTTGTGGCGACTTTCCAAAGCCTAATATGTTTCCCTCCGTGCATTATTTCATAATATTGACACCTGGTCATCTTTTAAGGCAAATCAGAATTACAAAGTATGTAAGAAAGTGAAATTTGGCTTATTCAAATGAAGAAAACAGTAAAATTGTTTGTAAAATAAAGAAATCAAAGTCATATGTTCATCCTGATTCCAAATTCAAATACGTCCTGAACTTAATCTAAATTTGGAACACACTAGTGTTCATGTGCATTACATGCAACCGGACAATTTGAGAAATGCTGTTTTTCCTCATCTCCAATTACATTGAAACTATGGTTTTAAGACTGCACTTTTATAATGACTTATCTAAAACAGAAAGCTTATAAATTTTGGATACGTTCAGCCGCGGGTTATTCCACATGATTTATGGATATTTATTGATGAGAAAATAACGAAACTGTAACAGTTGATATGATTACCAATGTCTTTGAGATTTTATTTGAATGCTTATCTGTATATAGTTATAGCTTATTACTACGTGACGACAATTTACATACTTCTTTGTGTGAGTGGAACAAAAATCGCTCCTAAAGTTTTACAAACACATATTTTTCTTATAACTGGTAAGAAACAGTCGAAAACAAAAGCAAAATCTATCATTACACCAAATTTATTAAGTGCCTTTCTGATATATATAACATGTTCAAATGCGTTAAAATCAACAAATTTATATCATAGTTATAAACTTTAAAAAAGAATACTCGACATAAAAATGAAATTTCAACAATTATACAAATTTAGATATGGCTATGTAAAACTATTTGCATATAAACATAATCTTAAATTCTTTTCAACGTGATTTATGATAATATTATGAAAGAGACCGCCATCTTCTTAAATAGTCACATATTTCTAAAGAACGAAGTGAGACTGCGGTAACAAAACTCATATTATTTACATATCGGAATTACTTATATTGTATAATTAATTTGAGACTTTTAAGTTTTAGTTTTGTGTACATTCTTCTGTAGCTTTTTCTTAATGTATACTGGAGTTCGTCCCTACTGTATCCGATTTTCAATAGGTAAAACAATTGAGATTCTATACAACGTTTCAGGGATTCTGTTTTTCTCTATTTTAATGTGTTTAAATGGAGGGTTGTTTTTGGTAATTAGACAAGATGTCATTTGATGAACGGTCCGGAGTTTGTTGATGATGATTTAAGACATACTGACCGTATAACGAAGAATTAGGTGGTCTGACCTGTAGGTCACAAAATAATTTATAAAGAATTTTGAGGCAACGGTGGAATATGGCCTATTTGTTTTGCGTAACAAGACATCTATACAGGATTTATAATTTATGCTGCTCTATATTTTTTAGAATAGAAGAAAGTGTCAAATTTCTAACACAAAATGGTGATTTTATCCATGTTTCTCCAACTGTTAAAATATTTCAGCTGTGCTTGTATTGCATTGAGATGAGAACACAATCATTTAGGTTTTCCAGATGCATCTATGGCACATTATCTTGAAGACGTTCTTCATCACAACATATTGACATATTGTCTATTCCTTCTTATCACATTTTATCTGTGGGATCTGTTTTGCTTTATTTGTTATTTGTTATTTATTATTATTATTTAATGACCAATAAATGAAGAATGGTGAAAAGTTTTTTTCTCAAATCGGGCCAAACACCAAGCATAAATTTTATATTTCAATATAACTCTGAGTAGATTTCATTATTATCTTTTGCCTCTAAAACTTTAAGCGTTTTTATTGTTACAGTAACGGTTCAGCAAAATGTTACCGATGTTTTAATTCAAATTTGTGTTTTTTCATGGAAAGTAAATATAGTGAAATTTGAAATGATTTTTTTTATGGTCAAATGTATCCAACTCTGAATTCTGTAATGCATAATCATGACATTAACTTCTACAACATGCTTGAAATGATAAAACCGAAAGCCTCATACGTTTCCGGGTTTCTCTCATTTAACCACTTTGTTGCCATGGCAACAGAACCAATTAATGTTGTTGGTACAATAAAAATCTACCTTTTAGAAAATTAAAGACTTAGGAACATTTTAAAATGTAATCTTGTTGGTTATTCTTAGTCTTAATAATCGTTATATATCAGTTCACTAGAAATTGGGACTCAATTTTCGTGTACCCCACCCACTTAAGGAATGTCAGAATTCACATTCTTACACAATAAAAATTAAAATAAGGGTACAATTAGTAAGTTGTTGATCAGGTCTTTGTATAATATGGTAAAAATATTAGTTTTCACAACTATGTCTCGACTGATAGGAAAAAATGCCAGCCCCATGTCGATTTTTGTTACTTTTTCATGCTTTTTTAGCAAAATTTCTCTATGAGAACAAGAGTATATGCATAAGAAAAAGGAAAAGGACCCTTTTTCATATTGTTCCAATAGTATGTGAAGTTTTAACATCACCTGTACCAAAATAAATACAAAAAAGAACTAATTTTATCATATAAATTGCGTACTAGCCATTTTTCAATAATTTGGCGGCCATCTTGGCGGCCATCTTGGATTTCTCAAAACGTACCATGATTTGACATGTCTACCCAATTTTTTTGTAAACTTCAAACATTTAGCTTTACATTGGTATATCATTTATCCATGGACCTTTTTTGCACACAAAAGGTCCCCAGGGACTGTACTAATATTTTAAGTTTCAAGTTAGTCCCTTGAATATTCATGGTCTTTTACTGCTGACAAGAAAAATTCAAAAGAATGCAATGAGAGAGATAATTTAATCCGGTCAATTCCAAATATGGTTTTGATTAATGATCTGCAAAACCGAAAAAATGAAGTACAGTCGACTCCACTTATAACAAATTCAATGGGACATTTAAATATCATTTGTTATATCCGAAGTTTGCTAAAAACGAAGTGGCAAAAACATGCTCACTTGTTAATGGCCGTGAAAAAGACATACCTGTCACCGTTGTAATCGGTTTTTTCAGCAGCGGTATTTTATCCGGGGCATTTTATTGAACAATATATTATGTACATGTATTTAGACATGTAGGACTTATCTAAAATGTGCTCATCATTTGCATTATTTTGCTATTTGTTTGTTATCATTTGGTTAATATTCATAAAGAGAATCAATAATTTGGTAATTATCGGGTTACGATTTACAGTAATTTATCAAATGAGGTTGCGAAAAAAACATTTTATCAACATCTTTATTCCCTGAAGCCGTAACTTAATTGTGCAATAACTCACAATCCCCTCACAGAAAGAACCCTGTCAACATTCTGATAGCCATTGACCATTTAATTATGCCACTGTATGAATGAACTTAAATCTTATGTGCTCTTATGTTGTCTGTATTGTGTTAAGTTTCCCTGTCTAGTAAGGATATAATGTTTATACAACAGATAATCAAAATACCCAATTTTCTCAGAATGAAAATGTATATCTAATGTTTCAACTTTTCTCCTTTTAAGTAAATTTGTTGGAAAAGTTCCAAGTTCTTTAAAAATGATCTAAGGAAACAGTTATTTAGCAATGGCCAGACAGACAGACTGAAAAATCTCTAAAAGTAAATCCCTACAAGTTGTTACCAAAATATAACATTTTAAAAGCAAAATTCTTAAAGAGGAGATAACTCTTGAAATAAAGATGCTAGACTTATGAACATTGCCATACATGATGTGAGTATAACAAAAAAATTTCATCTTAAGTTTAAAGAAGACACCATTTATAGTCACAAAGAAAAAAAACAACTATCAAATAAACCATTAATAGAACAAAGAAGAAAATTTCCAAAACATAAAATCAAATAAATTCAGATTCAATTACATTTAATATAACATTTATTGAAATTGGATACATATATATCGTTAATGGTGCTGTTTGATTTTCAATAATGTAAGAAAATTTACCTTCTTCTGAAAAACTGATGCCACAGCTTTGATGTCTTGTTTTAGCTTCACAATAACATCCACCTTATCTAAAAACGACATAGGCTTCGCCTTCAGGTTGGTTTCATTGTGATGGAGACCCACCTTGAGAGCCTCCTCATCAGTCAGGCCTTCATATAATGTCATCTGGACATATGGGTTTCGTAATCCTTGCCGATACAATGTCATTAGAGCGGCCTTTGTATGGTTGCCTCCGATCACCTCAATCCTCATACCTCTCTCTTGCATGGCATTCTCAAGATCCCCTGACAAGATGTTTCCAGCCAAAAGCTGGAATTCACCACCTGACATAAATTATGGTACACACATCTGAGATACATGTTAAATTCTGCTTCAATTAAATCATAAGAGAGTTCAAATAGATAGCAATTCATTGATTGAAAGTTTACGCATGCACTGCCCCAATGCATTCATAAAATCAATATATAAATATGGCATTGCACTAAAATTGATAGAACAAAACATTTATCTAAAAATTTCTTTCAGCGGTAACTTTATTGATGCTTCTAATGCGGTATACTCCTTAATTGAATACACTACCGTTACTTCAAGCGACAGTGAAACATTCGACCGATGTGTAGGTGAGTGCTGTAGCAGGAAAGCGGTGCAATAACAAAACATTTTGAAAATCTCATTCTAAATTTAATTTACAAATAATGTTTTATATTATATTGTTTTATCATTATATTTCTTGATTAGATATTTCAAAGTACTATAAAAATGGCATGTCTGTTAAAAAATTAAAACAAAATTTTGTTTTATTAATTATTTTGCTTTGTTTTGTCTTGTTTTGTTTCGTCTGTGTTTTTGTCTCGTCAGGTTATGTCGTATAATGAGACATTTAGCGTATGTTTCAAATATCGGGAGGTACTTCTGAATCCAAATCTGTAATTCCTGATCTGCATACGATTATAAAACAAACACATATCTTTTTTAACTATAACTTTTTTCTGCGATGTGTTTCCAGCATATAAATATAAATTTCATTTCGTTCATTCATTCAACATGACGTCATATTCCGTTTAAGTTCTGATTATTGAAGTCTATACATTGATACCTGATAACCATACGTGCTGCAAGAAGGTTTAAATTCCGCTTATGGACAGTAATCAGATAAGTATTTTATATTACACAATTTTCCTAAGTTAAGGTAGAAATGATTATGTTGAGGGGTATATAAAAGCTGGTTATTTAACTTTTATAAAAAGATTTATCTCTTAAAAATAATTTCAAATTGACTCTGTCCTTTTGCCTTATGATTAACCAATTTAAGTATCGTCTCAGGGAAAAGATTTAATAAGTTGTGTTTTTTATAAGCGTCTTTTTAGTTTTTATAATCAGATTTGCTAGAGATTTCCTGACTAAGGGCAATGAATTTCTAAAAATGAAGCTTTTTTGTACATTAATTATTTCAATCTTGCTCAGTTTGAAAATTGCAACCCGCTTAGCTATCAGAAACTTTTTTTTGTAAATTGGATGACAATTAAATGAAAATTACTGTGAATTTGTATTGAATGAATTGAATCATTACAGTTTTATTTTGATGCATTTGCTCAAGATGATATTAAATGATTCATTCAAGACTATACTTTATGATGCAGTCCTTATTTAACGTTTGTTTCACTTGATTTTGTATTCATCAAAACAGCATTTTGTTTTCCTACAGAGCAAGCTTTGAGAAACTTTCCTTCCTGTCGGAAATATTGAAAATAAACCCTCTTCCTTTAGTCATTCATCTGATATTATTGTTTCTTATTTCCTTTTTTATCTTACTCAACACATTTTTGGTATGTGTAATGAGCGGTCTACTCAGGTTAATGAATTATGGAATACAAGTTTGAAAATGATTTTATAAAATGGCTGTATGAAAGAAACTTTGGAAAATTAGTTAGAAATCACCCTTTTGTAAATTCATTTTCTTAAGGTTTTCTTTCTTTGTTTTTGTGTTCGATCTAATATCTGTGAATGACAAGATTTGTATAGATTTTATATTAAGCATTGCTCCAGGATTGTTGAATTATCAGCCTTAAACTAAAAATATTTAAAAAAAAACTAACATTTTGCTATCTATGCAATGGTAATGGAATCAACTACAATTATGTGGTATGCATTTATCGTGTAACAAAATTGTTTGTAATCAGCAACTGTTACGCAGTTGTTTTTTTTTTCTACCTTGAGGCACAATAAATTAATTTGATTTTCTGGAATTCTCAAAATAACTTGTCAAAAACTGACAAAACAAGTTCGCCCGCTTAGCTAAATAGGGAGAGCATCGGACTTTGTAATCTCTGCGTGACAATTGATTCCAGAAATTGAATCTAATGGTCATTTTTCTCCAACCGCCATGGGATTTGTAGTCGTTTACTTGCGGAAAAATTGTTAATTACTGGTTTATTAATCCGAGAAAGCCTGTAAAGTGGAATAATCAACGCAATATTGAAAAAGGAAAATATGTAAAAAAAACTGTCAAGACAATCGGATAATCATATTCAAAATTACACTAGTTAAGATATTTGTAATTCCTAATAAGATATTTACAAAAATGTTACTCTTAGCTGATTTTAATCACTTTTTATTAGGATTATTTCAGACAACACGTTGAGTTATGGATATTCAGTTATATTTTATAAAATCAGTGCCTGCATTTGAATATGATTATAAAGTAAGAGACGAACTTGAAAACTTCAATTTGATCATTTATATTTCAGACAATGGTTATGGTTGAATATAGTATACGAACTGAACCATCAATTTGAGGTCGCGATAACAGCATTTAAGTTTAGATACAATGTCACGATATTACAGCAGTCGAGTTTCTTCCTGAAGAAATAATTTTCTCTAATATTTTAAATTGAAGCATGTTTGCATGGTTTTTTCCGTGCGTAGAGAAATAAACAGGTAACAAGCGGATGACACTTATTATGTGTTTCGTGTCAACTGAGTGTTAGCATGTAAAGTTTGTTAACTTTATGGAGTGATTTAATTAGGATTGACTAGTAATGACTATAAAACAATGCTCTGATTTTGTATGACTACATGTAATGTTTTCCTGTTATGCTAAGATCAATTTAGTATGGAAACGATACATTTATTATATATAAATGCAAATGATGTGTTTAAACATTATATTTTCACTTAATACTTTAAACAAATCCGAATAAGGAGTATATATAGAGAGACTTTTAATTACTAAATGTTAATCTAGGGCTGAGAGTTCGTATAAAAAAACAAATTGACACCTTATGTACTAAAGAATATAGAAAACTCTGTACATGTAATTATTCCGACAAAAGTCTTACATCTCTTCGTTCGACAGTATTTGTCCGAATAATTATCCCTATAGTTACGAGAAATATTCTGACAAGAGATGTATAAAAATGATCATTTTTATGACAGAAGTTTCATAAGGTCATCTACCGGTGATCGTTAGAATTGTTGAATTATTACATTACCGGTCCTCGTATCGTTTACTAAGCCTTTTATTTATAATTTCGAAATGTATCATACGATCTTAACATACACATTTTCTCTGACAGGAAGTCTCTAATGTACACAATGTCATCCGTCTAAGATGCGTTAAATCATTAATTACAAATATATAAAATTATTACAAACGGTTAAATATAGTTATATCTTATATATAGACGTGTCTTGTTATTAAGATAGTACAATAATATAAAAGTGTTTGAAACCTTCAGATGTTCGCCGAGTAAAATTGCATTTTTATTTTCTCTGCATAGAACGTAATTTGTAATTCCTAAAGTCTGAAAAATGTTATCCAATTTATTCACATTTATTATTTTGTTTTTTTATTAAATTATTATTTTCTTTCTTTTTTTATTTATTTTTTATTTATTTAAAGTATTCTTATCGTTTATCTGTTACAGTTTTCGAAATGCTCAATGCCTGAATAATCATTTGTACCATATTTTTTTTTATAGTTGGCAACTACCAAAGGTTATGGCATTAATGGTGTTTGTACGGTTGAGGACAAAATACCATCTTGGTTACATTTTGCTACCAAAAGTTTTGCGTCCGATTATTTTAAATTCAATGCTGCTTTCTTGCTTGATAAGCATTCAACATGCTCTTTATGATGAAAACTTGACTCATCTAAGGTGTGTCATTTTCTGAAGTGATAAAACATATATAGCCTAGTACAATGCTTTTCTAAACTTATAATTGCCTTTATTTGTTGTTGCAAAAGCACACTCACACAATTATAGTCAAAGCAAATGGGTCATTGTTGCTGCTAAAATTAATCGAAACATAGATTTTACAATTTTTAAATTAAACATGAACAAACAACAATAGAACAATCAGTGTTAAGATTTAAATAATCGACCTGGAGAATACGATTTTTTTTCTTCTACTGTAAATAATAGAAATGAAAAACCGAAATCAGAAACTTCGGACATTTCATGTACGAGGGATGTTCGAAATGTATAGCTTATTTCTATCTGGAGACATCAAATTTCAAGTTAGCTAAAGAGTGTTCATTTCATGCCCGTGAAGTACTCCCCGTGGCTAGAAATGCAAAGTTTCAGCCGATATATTCACTTCCTAAAGGCGTCTCCGTACGCTGATTTGGGGACAGTAGTAAGGTACTGATGAATGGCAGATCCAAGTGCCTGTCGAGACTTGTATTTCCACCCAGCAAGGAAGGATTTCAACTTCGGAAAAAAAAAGAAATCACATGGGGCAAGGTCTGGAGAATACGGGTGTGAGGCAAAAAAGTTATTTTTTATTTTTTCAAAAACGCCGAAACTATTACGCCCCAATTTCATATATATTTTGCCGTATTTTTCTCAGAAACCTTTGAATACTTTGAAATATAACGAATGTCTAGAACACTGAGTTATGCAATAACAAGTCTTTTCTTTTTGACAGTCATTCAAATTCTGTTATTCTGTTTGCCCGCAATTTATGGGCATATTGAATGTCTTTATTCTTACAGAAAATAAAGCAAACAAAGCATTTTATAGTAGAAAATATCTTTGCTTTCTATAGCCATTCTATAGCTGACTTTGTATTATTGTATTAAATAAAAAAGTATTAATATATAATCCAGACTTTATATATATAGAGAAAAGAGAGTCACAAACAAACATTTAGATATGTCAGACAATATGTATATATTAAATATATGATGCTATATAAATATTATATTTAGCCTCCGTTAGCATTCAGGACATACGTGTCAAACTTTTAACCATAGTTTGAATAAAAAAAGAAAACCATTGACGAGTGAAAACTTTTTTGCAGGTTCGTACCGAATAAGGCAAATGGACCCTCATCAGCCATAGAATACACATTCGAGTAAATATTTTGTCCAGTCAAAACAGTTTTTAAATGTAATTGATATTCCACCATGTCAAAGAATAGAACTTTTTTTATCTCAACACATTGCTTCATATGCAGTTTCCATGGATTACACACTACATTTTACAATATTTTTTTGTTAATTTGTTCTGTTCTGTTCTGTTTTGTTTTGCGAAAGGAATTATTCCATAGTGTATGATTGATTGCATTACGGGAAATGAGAATTTTAATACAGTCGACCTCAAGGGTGCTTTTATCTCTTAAAATACGTATTTAAAAAAGAAATGGACTATACTAGTAAGGTCAAATTTCGGTCATTGACATAATTGCTGTAGTGATGTTTATCTTTTAATTAAGGCTTTTTGTGATAAACGCTTAATAAAAGGTTAATCATGAACATCAATAGCGTACGTATCTAGTACTTACCGACACGAAGTTTGCATGGGATTTTCTCCTTGTATAAGAAATAGCCGAAATAAAAAGAACATTACTACCTACAACATATATTTAAGGTAACATTTTGCATCCTTTATTGTTTGAGTACAGAAAATAACTTGTTACCTGAGCATTTATATGTTGCTGCAAATTATGACTAACATAATAATCAACTTATTTTAGAATATTAAGGGATTCCATTTAGGTTTTAGACATGATGACGGGTTCCGATATGTGTGTTCCTGTTGATGTTGGCCTGGACAAATATCTTGTGTGCGAATATTTACATAATTCCCGCGCATGTTTTTTACATTCTTACATAATTATACATAATCACTTTTATTGTCAAAAACAACCCACAAAAGAAAAGCACTTCAACAATTTTCATTTAAATCGGGCTGTAGAATTGAAAAGAAAGTCGATTTTCATTTTCTTTTTTTAGTATATTATGCAATCATGCTTTGCAGATTTCTCCA
Source organism: Ruditapes philippinarum (assembly GCF_026571515.1). Classification (NCBI taxonomy): domain Eukaryota; kingdom Metazoa; phylum Mollusca; class Bivalvia; order Venerida; family Veneridae; genus Ruditapes; species Ruditapes philippinarum. The sequence continues at coordinate 39,441 of NW_026856388.1, forward strand.
TTAGAATTGCTTTACCCGATCTTTGTGAGAAATTTCAAATTTTATGTTTTAGGCTGAAGCTCCTTTCAAAAAACAAAGAGGATGTCCATTTTGCCCATTATTTTGTGGATTATATTTGTCTCAACTACAAGCCGTGTTTGGCAAACATGTGACATTTGCGTTATGTACATCAACCATTCCTCACGAAACAAATGGCTTAAAAACTATTACTTTTTTGAAAACAAAATCAATGCGTAAGTAACATAAATCTCTCTTAAGTCACACATTTTACAACGAAACGATCCGCACAATTTACACGTATTTAAAATTTGTGAATTTGATGATATGCCTTAAATGTTTCGAAGTACAATTTTATATGTTCCTGTTCAGAAATCAGTTAAAGTTAGTTTTTTTCTGTATATGAAAATTAATTCAGACATTATCACTTGAAAATAGTAGCATTGAATATGTATTATAAATAATTTTATGTTAAAAAGAAACGTTACAAAAAACTGTTATGAATTTAGAAAAGTGTAATAACTGTATGCCCTATTACCTTTATTTTCAGGCTGCATCAGTGTGTCTTCATTTAACGACCACAAAACGTGCATTGTAAAACTGACACACAAAAATGCATACTAATGCTCGAAAGAAACAAATAAGAAAAATACAATGAATTTCTGAAATTAAGTCAATTGTCTGAGTATTTTTTTTTATCTGGTTTTCTCTAGGTATTGGCAACTGACACCAGTATATCATAAAAATTGTGAGTTCATTGGAATAGAAGGAATATTTACGGTCTTGAAGGAATACAACGTCATTGCATAAAAGTAATTTACCGACATTGAATACGGGATTATATAAACAGCTTAACAAAGACAGTATAACATTTTGAGGCATCATAATTGATGTTTCTTTAACACGGAACCTCTGTCTCGTTTTACGTGCATATAACTATATATTCTCTGAAAAATGAATCTGGTCGAGAAACAAAAAAACATTTTTTCTGCGATTTATGTTTTCGTTCCAGAAATCAAACAAATAATATAAAATGAGATTTTGTAATTTTATCATATTGATTAAATTTCATACAATTAGTCAAATCCAAATCCATATGCCCAGGTCCAGAATAATATGCATAATGTAAAAGTTTCAAATTTAGATGCTTTTTTTATAAAGCTCAACTTGATTTTCCATACGGAAAAAATGGTGCTTTTTTCTCTAACGAAACATCAAGATAATGTACTTTTCCGAGTCTCTATTTTTATTTGTTAAAAAAAATAGGGGTACATTATTGCAAATGTCAATGGTTTCTGTTAGAGTAAACATCAACAATAATTATACAAAAATGTTCAAGAACAATATTACACATTTTTATTGGCTGTATTAATATGTTTATTTCATCAATTAGCTTACAGTTTGTTTGGAGTTTTACGGCACGTCAACACATAACTGGCCATATCGTGCCGAATGCTATAATAGGCTTAAAATGTTATGTAAACCTTTGTAAATGACAATAGAAATGAACCAATTAGATCCTAGAATACAAGTTTATCTCTTTCAAATAATCAATTATGTTTTTTTGATGGAATTGTATTAAAAAGTTATTTGAGTGAATTTACAGAATAAAATCTATTACGGGCCTGTGAAAAGTCATGACATTCAAGAAGAAAATGCTTGACAGTAAAATTTTCATTACAGCCTACACTACACAGAAAGGGGCATTGTCATTTATAAGGAGATAAGAATGGGTAATTTTAGTGTGTCCAATTCGGCATCGAAGACGAACTGTTTGATCACGGCGGTTTGACAGAGATAGAGATGGTGACACACCAAGAGATGGGTTTATATCGTGAAGTTTATTAAAAACGGCATTGTCCCAATTTGCTTTCCATTCAGATGATACGAGTTTATTTATAGCCGGTCTAAAATCACAAGCAGGTAACAATAAGTCAGTTTTTTGAAAATTTAATGATTGTTTAGCTAAAGCATCTACTTTTTCATTTCCTCAGTTAGCAGGTGATGTTATAATTCAATCAATCCAGATTAATTATAAAAAAAATAATAATTTCTAAAAACCCTATAGAAAAATAGATTAATTTTATGATTTATATTTCTTACCAGGGTGTATATTCTTAATGCAATTCAAGTTGTGCATTTTTTATTAACAGATTAATTTAATCAAACACATCTGCTCATTTCTATTTTAAGATATGTTGTATTAATATGTTTATTGATTAGGAATTACTGCGGTTTTCTTTTATTGATAATGACATTTACTTTACAAACAACTTTGATAATATTATTGTTCTGAGCAGAATATAATTTCATTTAGATTTGTACGTAGTATACCATCAGGAAGTCAGGTTTATATCTAAAAATAGATATTATAGATATTAGTTTCTTTTGAACAATATTGCCGATAAAATAACTTTCAATTGTAAAACAATTTGGCCTTATGCAAACGTTTTGGTACAAGAAATATGAAAACATATATCAACAATGAAGAGTAACTTTCAATAAACGCATTCCCCACCAAAAACACAGGATTAGCAGCAAGCAGCCCAGGAGGATAGCAAAAGTCATCTATAGTTGAATATAAACTTACATTAAACTATCATTGTTCCGTTGTTTGTACTAAAAAGGGCTTATAATTTTTAAATGTTAGTAGTAGAATTTTGTAGTTAGAGAACATCAGTTCAATAAAATTACACATAGGTGGTGTGTGATATTAATCATTAACCATATTTTGTTTCGTGTGTTAACAAAGAATTGGTTTATCAAAACAAAATGATTATCATCTGTAAAATATATGGTGTTACAACATAAACGTATATTTTACTGCTTGGTATTCTTTTATATGGAAGCTTTAGTTGACCACGCCCATATCTGCCTGAATAATTGCAACTCTTGTAGGTAAGATAATCAGACAAAACGTTTCGTATACATATATTTCTCTTCTGTCTTAAATAGACTGTCACCGCATTTGTATATAATCATCAGGTACTCTTTGGAACAGTAAAAATGTGTTAATTAACCGATGTATAAATTTTACATGTCAGAGAATATTAAAAGCTACGCTAAATTTATCTTTTCTGTCACGTTCAGAATGTATATTTTCATAAACTTAGGTTTTTATCTTACGAAAAAAAAATTATATAATGTTTGATAAAGACTTAGATAAAAAACACAATTAATTATAGGACAATGAACCTTTATGTGTTAGAAGATAAGCTCGTGTCATTATTTTCTCATTAAGTCCAACTGATAATAAATTTCATTTTTATGACATTGTTTAAGCGTAGATGAAAAATTTCTCTTAAGTTAGTTTGCCTGATAAATCAAACTTTGAGATGATAATTGACTTGTCTTTGCTAATGTATGCCATCATTTTGTATGAGACAATTATTTCAGCCCAATTCTATAAAACTGTTAGAGTTAGAAAAAAATAAGAATTAAATTTAATGCAAGAAAATATTTATTGTAGTCTTCAAATTTATAAATTTTTAAATTAATGCGTTAACATGGAAACATATATTTATAGTCTATTTTTTCCTTCATGGTCAGCTTCGATATTTCGTTTTCTTGTTTTAATCCATGATGATTAAAGCTTAAACTTTAGTTTCGATTGTTTAGAGTTCCAAGATTATACTATGCTTTTAACCGTGACATTTAATTTCTCAAAAAGACAAAGCGATGTATCTGAACTAATTGGACATTTAATCTACTATAACTTTCCTTTCTTCTTTATTTTCGAGTAGAAGGATGGCTTTCTCTCATTAAATGTCTTATTTTCTACAGAAATGTAGACAAATGTAATTTACAATAGTTTCCAGTGTAAGTATTGCCAATAAATTGTTGCAGAAATCAAAGACTCGTGAGGGTTGAATAACCATTACACAAAAAGGAACTTGTCACATAATAGCATTTACATCGACAATAACAACACCTTTGCTGCAATCGCTGGGTGTGAATTGAAACAAACCTTTTATAATGTCGCACCATATGTGGTTGCCTTCTTTGCTATACGCCTGAGACATTTTACATTCCAACATCTGTATATAAAGAGATTCATGTCTCCTATTTCTGTCTAGCTATTGTTTAAATGAAAGTCTGGTTCTTTCAAACAGCATTATATATATATGAGAGATTGTATTTCATGTTATTTATGTTTTCATCTATTTAACCTTTTACTAATTACTGAAGAAGCAGAGGCAGCAGCAGAAGCAGAAGCAGAAGCAGTAGCAGTAGCAGTAGCAGTAACAGTAGCAGCAGTAGTAGTAGAAGTATTAGTAGTAGTAGTAGTAGTAGTAGTAGTAGTAGTAGTAGTAGTAGTAGTAGAAGTAGAAGTAGTAGAAGTAGAAGTAGTAGTAGTAGTAGTAGTAGTAGTAGTAGAAGTAGTAGTAGTAGTGAAATAAATGACATAGTACGATTTATTCGTTAACTTTTTTCTATTTCCTATAAGCTTGAATATAATATGTAAAAGTGTGACATATTAATACCCTTACCGGCTGATCTAAAAGTAATGATTGTCGTTCTGTTAATTATATAATCTTTATTCACAAAAGGTTACAAACCCATGAGTGTCATGGTATACAATCAATCATTTAATAATAAATATAGGTCAATGGTGACATATAACAATGACATATAATAGTCTCTAAAAGTCATGTAATTACACATTTTATGTAACAATTCTTAATGGAATTAATTGTGTTGCATGCATAAAGCTTTTAAACACTAAGAAATAAAAAAGTAAATAAAATAAATTGCATTATGTTCTAACCGGAAGAAACTTAATAATTCACAATAGAACCTGAACTTGTGATTTAATACATTTAAATCACATATAAATATGTATGTTTTACTAGAAGAAACTTAATATTGCATAATATAACATGAACTAATAATCAAATACACATGTGCATTACACTTACATATAAAATGTATATTTTTAAGTATTGAATGATTAAACAAAACAGATTATTAATATATACTTGTAAAAATGACGTTGTAGGAGAAAAGTGTGAATGAAAATATTTTTAAGAAAAGTAAATCGGTGTACGGATTTCAAAAGCTTTATAAATAAAAGTGGACAGTTTTCTTATTATAGTAGTCGATTCATTTGACGTCAATTCGATAAATTTAGGTATGTTTGGTCTTTTCCAGTAGTACTTTGGTAAATACTTCGTTCTTATTTCACAATATAAAATACATTCTAATAAAAAATGGTATTCATCCTCGAGTTTGTTACATATTATACATTTTCTTTCATTTCTTGGAATTTTGTTTGGTTTATGCCATCTCCCTGTTTCAATTAATAACCTATGTGCTGAAACTCTAAATCTTGTTAATGCTATTCTAAATTTCTGAATGTTAATTTGTTCAAGATACAATTTAAAATCAAAGTTTGAAAAAGAATGTAAAGGGAAGCTCTTGATGAATTGCGTAGAGATTCAGTCCAGTTTTGCATGTAGTTATCTTTAAGTCTCTGTTTTACCAAGTTCAAAAATAAAATTTCATTTCCCACTCCCTGATTAACCCAAACATGATAAAACCCTAGTCTCTGAAGTAATTGTTTAATTGAATTTGCCCAACATTTATAATTTGGTTTTTGTTCTATATTAAAGATCATCATATTGTAAACTTTTTTAATGTACAAATATTGTTCCGATTTCAAAATTTTAAACCAAAATTTTAAAATTCGTATCATTCTAAGCTGTATTAATTGTTCTCTGCCTAATTCTCCATAAACGAAGTTATTTTGAGTTTGTGGCCTTACTCCTAATAGTTTTTTGCAAAATTTCAAATGTATATTTTCTATCTTTTTTGCTTCCATAAAACCCCATACCTCGCATCCATAGCTTAAAATAGGTGTTATTAACTTGTCAAAAAGGTCGAGTGTATGTGAAACTGAGATATTAGGAAAGTTTTGCATATAAGAGTTAAGTTTAAATATTGCCTTTAATGCTTGTCCTGAAAGTGCTTCGAAAGTTTTGGAAAATGACCCTCCCACTGTAAAAACGATTCCTAAATATGTGAATTTATTTACTATTTCAATTTCTGTATTTCCGTATAAAAATCTTAAATTCTGCTGATTTCTCCCTCCCTTTTTAAAAACCATTATTTTTGTTTTATGACAGTTTAGTTTTAGTTTCCATTCGTCGCAATAATCTTTTAAAATATTTAATCCATTTTGAAGATCTTCTTTTGTTTCCGATATAATAGCAATGTCGTCCGCATATAATAATAAGAACAATTTAAGAGTACCTAAGTCTATGCCTTTAAAACCTTTTAATATAAAAGTATCTTCTAAGTCATTTATGTACATAGAAAAGAGAAAAGGGGACAAGCTGTCCCCTTGACGAACCCCTAATGAACACATGAATGTTTCGCTCAATGTATTTGATAATTTAATTCTGGATTTGACGTTTGTATACATAGATTTCAAAACTTTCATTACTTTTCCCCTGACTCCTAATTTTATTAGCTTTAACCATAGATTATCCCTAACAATGAAATCAAATGCTTTTGTAAAGTCTACGAAGCAAACAAAAAGACGTTTATTTTCAGAAATTATATGATAAATTATACTTTGTAATACAAAAATATTATCTACAGTTCCCATCTTTGACCTAAATCCTGCTTGTGCGTCAATGTAAACGTGAAAGTTCTCTGCCCAATTATTAAGACGTGTATTAAGTATTTTTGAAAAAAGTTTACCTAGGGTACTTAGTAATGTCACTCCCCTGTAATTTTCCGGTAAATTATTATCTCCTTTTTTATAGATAGGTATAATTATGAAACCTTCAGACCACATTTGGGGAAAATAACCTTGTGATAGTAATTTGTTGAAAAGCTTGAGTAAATATGGTAGTAGCGAGTTAATTCCGTATTTGTAAAATTCATTTATAAAATAGTCGGGTCCTCCGGCACGATCATTCTTAAGTTCTGAGCATGCACGTAATATTTCATTTTCCGTGATTTCTAAATCAAGTTCATCAAACATACACTGAAATTCCCCATTGACATATCGTTTGTTAAAATAAATTGCGTCATCGTCCGGTTGAAAAAAAAATGAATCTGGGTTATTTATCGCTTTAAAGTATTCGGCGAAATGTGTACAGGATATACTATGTTTTTCTGCCCTTATACCTGTATTCTTTAATAGCTTCCAATATTCTTTTGCATTTTTATAACGGAATTTTTCTAATTTTTCGGTTTCCTGAATATCGTGATTAAGCTTTTTATTTCTAATTAATGTTTTATACTCCGTTCTAGATTTTACCATATTTATTCTATTTTCTGTAGTTTTATCTGCTCTATAAATATTCAAGTTTCTATAAAATTCTTTTTGTTTCCCCTTACAGTAATTATCGTACCAATTATTTCTTTGTTTCGTTTTTTTCCGGGTTATTTGCCTTTTTTCTGAAGATTGGGTCACATACACTGGACAAAAACTCATTAAATTCTTGTAAATTTTGATCTATATCTTGATTTTCCGATACTAATTCCAAATTTTCGATTAATGCATCAAGTTTTAATGGTGCCAAAACGTTCAAAGATTCTAAAAATTCAAATTTCTTGTCATTATTCCATTTGTATGAGTTATCTGCATATTCACAGTTTTGATCATCTAAGTTTGTGTAATTGCTTTCTTCGTTTAGGGCAGCACGTTTGATTGAAAAATTTATCATACAGTGATCGGACATAATGTTCGGCTCCTCCTCGAATGAATTAAAAAATGGTATTAATCTTGGAAAACAAAGAACATAATCTACTGTACTACTGCCAGATTCCTTAATACATGTATATTTCCCTATGTGTTTGTCCTTACCAACCCTTCCGTTCATTATTCTCAATCCAGTCATTTTACAAAAATCTATTAAAAGTCGCCCGTTTTCGTTTATAATTTGATCTTGAAATACCCTAGGTAAAACTAAATCTTCTGAATAATCTTCTGGCATGAGATTAAGATTAAAAAGATATTCATTTTCTACAAAGTCATGTAAATTTCCGACTCTGCTATTTAAATCGCCAGTGATAATAAAATTACAATTTTCACCATAAACGCTTTGAAAATGTATCATATCTTCCATTAATAAATCAAAGATACAAGATTTACTTAAAACTCCCCTAGAACTCCCTTTCGGTACATTGTAACATTAACAACATAATACATCTGTATCATAATTAAACAAACACTTATCTAATCTTAAAAGGATTCACAAAAACCCGGCAGTGCTTAATAATATCCAACAATATTTAATAAATAAATTTAATTAATGTTCAATAACTTAAAACATGTTTATGTAAACAAATGTTTAAGTCATATAATATCAGTTTTCATAACCAAACTATTTGTAGAAAATTGGTATAACACAATTGATTGTTGAAATTATTACATATTGGATGATTTATTGTGTTCTACGATCGGTCATGACTTTGTTATGGTTTCATTACAAAATAATCATCAGGTACACGTATGCCTAACGTTCATTTCACATTGGTTCTTATTGTTTTCGCTCGAGAAAAAAACATTGATAGTTCCCTGTAATTGTACTTATCACACAAACTATTCTAGTACAAAGTAAACTGTTGTAAATTTAACAGCTTTGTTTAATTTAAAAAGTCAGTTTAAAGAATATATATTTTAAAAAAATTAATATGATGTGTTATTAAACGCTTCATTTACTAGACTGTTTTCTTATTTGTAATTTAAAGGTATCACTAAAAATGGAATAATGTCCAACGTTCTAAATTTCGTTCATCATCCTGCTTTGTTAAAAACACTGGCATTATAATGACATTCAAACGTACTAATAATCATAAATAAAGCTAAACGAGATATAAAAATAGTCGTGAAATAAATATAAAGGAGGTTTAAATACACTGCTATAGACATAAAGACAGAAGAGCTATGGACATAGTCTTTAATTTATTTTCTTTTTACTAGCTGTACTGAAGTGCATGTAATAAACGTTCTTTTATTAGCAATTGAATTTGTGTGTTAAGCTCCCGAGGAACGATAATAATTTGACACGGCTCTCTCATATTTGTAATTATTTCAACTAAAATATTGTCCTTTATCATTATTTATCAAGACACTTATTTCCCTCCGTATCATCATTTGTCATATCCGTCACTATTATTATTAGATTAGCAGATGATATTAAAACGTCACATATCCCATATTTGACAAGCTTACACAATTAGCAGAGGATAAAAAATCCCCCGCTTTTGTGATCGGACCGTTACGATTCTAATGCCAGGGGTAATTTCTTCTCCAAATATCACACGTTTTTTTATCATACAATAACATGTACCTAAAATGTCTTGTTAGGTGAAAACATCCCCATCAAATATTTCATAGAAGCGAGTCATGTGTACAGATTAATTTCTAAAAATGATAGAAAGCAACCACAGATAATCAAGTTGCTAGGTAATGTATATTCTACTTGAAAGCTTGAATATATTAACACTTAGTAAAAGGTTAGTTAACATTTATGCTGTTTAAACCGAGGTTTATTCGACTTTTTCACTAGTATAGAGCTACGTCAACCAGCACATCATAGCAGTTTGACCCATACTGAAAACGATTAGCATTTGCCACAAGTATAGAGCTACGTTAACCAATACGAAATAGCATCTAACCCAAACAGAAAGTGACTAGCCTTTGCCACCAATATAGAGCTAGGTCCAGCTGCTGACTCACTTCAAATATTCATCTTATTTTCCACGAAATTGATTATGAGCAGTTTCTAACAAAGGTAGGTGGACAAGATTGTTTAGTATGAGTTTTTCAGGTTAATGATTAATTATGAAGTATATACACATATCCTTACATAAATATTACATTTATTATATAAATTATGATAATGATTAGCTGTTATTTTCATTATCCATGCCATTAAATTGCATCATAACTTTAAAATGCAAATTGATCTTTGACATTGCATGGATAATTAGTATGATCATAAAATGATGTTTCCAGGAGAATACTAAATATTCAACATTTGTCATAAAATGTAATGGCATGCTGAGAAATAACTATTTCTGGAATATCACCCGCAAAACATATAACTTGCTCTTGGAGAAGGAATCAATTAATTATTGCATTATAGGGTATGTTGAAGGTCCGTTTTCAATCAACTTAATTTTAATGAGACTAGTTTTTTAAAGCGCCTTCGTGTGCGACAAATTTGCATACTTTCTCATAACTAATTCAATATTATTGAAGCATAAGCATATTATAATAGTAAAATAATCGATTGTCATACTTGTTAAATGTTGTTATAATTTCAATGAATTTTGAGTTTTATAGGATGTTACATAATAAAGTTTTGCTTCTATTTTTACATCTTTTTTTTTACTTTTACTGTGCCAAGACAATATCTCATTTAAATTTGAACAACGAAATTTCATTTACTAAAGAGCGAGATAGTGCTTGATAAAATACATGCCTACATTATTTTGAAACATACATTGCAGATTGTGTGAAAGAATCATCATTCCATACATTAGAATTAGTTCTGAAACAAAATTATTTTAACAAACAAGAGAATATAGACAGCGATCCTGACATTTTTATGTTATCCTCCCAAAAATAAAATGGTCAGCTCTATTATTTGGGCATTATGAGTAAAGTATTGCGGCTTTACGGCGCCTGAAATTGACATTAAACGCCAACAGGCTTTTCTGAAACTTGATTCGCGAGCTTTAGTATATTCTTTATGAAGCATTTCCATGCATTTACAATTGCTCTAACGTTCTGATCTAAAAGTGCATTATTCTGTTAATAGTGTGGTGGTTTGATTATGATGATATTTTTTACGATAGTTTTACACATCTGGTGATGATTCTGATTTGTTTAAGTTACTATTTCATGTTAAATGTTGACTTCCGTTTAAGCCGGTGCTAGGAGTTTAGACTGTAACTGTCTAGGACCGCATTTGAACAGTTAAATTCATACGAGCCTGGGTTAACTTTTATAAATTTTACTGTTTTTGGCGTCCTTGAAGATTCATTTTTTTATCTCAACGTAACTTCCTTGAAACCTACAGTTGCTGTAGATTTCACCTTTGATCAAACATTCATAAAAGAAAACAAAAATCATTATAGAACAATAAATATAAAAGAAGTAAAGCCAACTTTTGAAATTGGTTATAAGCAGAGCTGCATCAGTACTAAGGGTTTAGTACTTAAGTACCAGTACCAGTACTTGGCAAATTATGCAGTACCATTACCAGTACCAGTACTAGATTTTAGCTCGGTACTGCAGTACCAGTACTTTTTTGGTGAAGTAATTAAGTATCAGTACCATTACTTTTATATATTCATCAAAGTTTGAATAAATACAGTGTCAAACAAATAATTGCAAATATTATTCAGCAAAGAAATAAAATCATAATTTACTTTAAAGTTAACATAACATATTTACAACTTTATAGTTTTAACATACTTTTTACAAACAATATTTACAACATATATTCATGTCATATCTAATTGTTTAGTAACCAGTCAGGTGTATAAATACAATGCAAACATCTTTCATTTAAAACACAACAGTCTTTTGTTGCCTTTCACACCTTCACACCTCTGTTCAATTTATACCAAAGTAAATAACAACTTTTTATGGTGCTAACAATATCACTTTTTCACTTGAAATGGGATTAATTAGAAAAAAAGAAATTAATTAGTGTTTATTTTGCTCTTTTACTAGTAAATACAAAGTAATAAAAGATTTTAATAAGGATATTTTAGGGTAAAGAGTTATTGAGTCTGTTTATCTTAATTTAATTTTTACTTAGTCTTTGGTGCTTTTTATGATAAATACTATGTTAACATTTGAAAGAATATTGCAGCAAATTATCTTTAGATTTGATAACTTACTTTTTCACAAAAATAAAATATAGTTAATGTAATTTACAGCTTTATTTTATGAGAAAAATTGATGCTATTTTTAATTTTTATCAAAACCCAAAGTACTGGGTAATGCAGTAGCAGTACCACTTTTTAGGACAGTAATGCAGTACCAGTACCAGTAGTAGCAAAATTTTGTAAGAGTAATTCAGTATCAGTACCGGTACTACAAAATCGCTGCAGTACCAGTACCAGTAATGCAGCTCTGGTTATAAGCATTTTCTTTCATTTCATCAAACCTTACATTTGGTAATAATGTTTGTTGCTTCATGAATTCTGCACCTCACTTTAGCTTGCTTGCATAGAACGTTATTGGTCGCATGATTTTCAGAATATTATTACTTACATGATTATTGCTTTGTTAATATTTGGTAAACTGTACTGTATATGTATGTTTTTTCATTATTATGGCTATTCTGTAACATGATATTTTTATTGAAAACAAAAATCGGTAATTTGTGTTCTGTACCTGAAATAAGCCACAGCAGCAAAGTCATTTTGTTTCAATTTAAACGATTGTGTCTTTCAAAACAATCCAATCTTTGTGTGATTTATTTTGTCCAATAAAAGTGCAATTTGTACAAAGAACATTTAATAATATTAATTTTGAAAATGTTTATCCAAGGATGTTGGTTTAAATGATTAATCATCACAACATAAGAAATAAAAGACACAACAAAAATATGTCTTATTTAAAAATTTAAAAAAGTTGATTTAGAATGCAATCATACATGACTGGTGCGCTCTGTCTATCAAAATACATATATATTGGATCGCATGCAATTAAATCTTATAATTAAAGAAACGCAACTGAGGTCAAAACGCCTAAAAACTTAAAATTTGAAAAACAGATTATTGAGAAATACAGCAACACTTAAATTGAAGATCGTATGCTTGTGTTATTTTTAGCTTGGATTGTGTGACAAGAAGATCAACGCTTTTCATTTGTTTGATCATTTTGTACAATCAGAATATTATTCTTGAAAATCTAAGGAAGTAAATGATCTGAAAGAATGCACACAAGTTATCGGTCAAGACCGACATAAAATGAAACATTAATTTTGAAAAAAATATATATTTCCAGTCCCACAATGTCAAAGACCCCTGAGTGGAGTCCATTTTATTGAAATATGAATATTGCGTAAAACGTATACGTAAAAGGTATCTGTTGCTATTCTTTGAAGTAAATACATTTTTCCGGAGAATGACCATTTGACCCCCTAACATCATAGGTTCAAATATATAAAATGCACATAAAAATGAGCAATACACATATATAAGATGCATACATGTGTAATAACATGTGTTTGTTTAAACAGTATAAAATAAGGAACGATTAAGCATAGTAATGCTGTAAGTGTTGTTTATATTTAAAATAATAAATATGTTTAGCTGAAATCATCAATTATATTAACATTCATGTCGTCATAGGCATTATAGTTCATTAGACGCACACGCAACCTTTATGGTAAAATTTCAAGGGATAAACTAATTTGCAAGTCAAAACAACCGACATGCAAATATGAATTTGTGTCTTAAAATTGAACATGTTTTTATACTTTCATGCTTAACATAATGTCTCTGCTGTGTTGCTTTGTGTGAAGATTCTAAAAAAGTGCTGATATTATTCTGATTTTGCGATAATGTGAAGTCTAGCTCTTTTTTAAGATTAATTTATAGACAATCATATCAAATGATATGATTCCAATACGCTATTAAGCTAAAAAAAATATTTTAGCTCGATTGTGTTAGAAGCTATAAGCTTATTGAAACACTCTCGAATCCGTCCCTGGAACCAACAAGTACTTAGCAATAAATGTAAAGTTTCTTGCCCAAGGAAACAAGGCTTATCTTGACAGGGTTTGACCAGCGCGGTAAGAAATCCTTAGATTACTAGTCCGACGCGTTAACCACTCGACCACGCCGCCATTCCAATACGCTATTGATTCCGTTACCTGGAATAACTATGTCTGGAGTCAAATGATGAAGCGTAAGCAAATTGCCCGAACCAACGGTTCCTGTGATAAATGGAGATACTTGAACAACAAAGAAAGGACACCCCTGTTGTTGATTTGATGTATAGCATCTGCTTGCTAATACATAATTTTAGTCCCATTAAAAGAGTCAGCATGTTGAGTATAGTATTTTGTGTACCTCTGAGCCAATAAAAAGTAAAAAGCTATTTATAAATTATATAATAAAGTATTTCGTTTATAGGCGTTATCCCTAATATCTCATAGACCTCTTTCCCTTATATCTTATTATAACTGTTTAAAGCATTACTATTACATATACATTGTACAAAAATTCGGTAGTAATGTCTAAAAACATAAACGAATGCCCATTTCGTGAAAAAAATCAAATATTTACATTCTTGATTCAAAAAAGTATGAACATATGAGAGTGCATATGGCATTTTTTCCTACACTAATCTTTAATGTTTGTGTTCGAATCGGTATTAAGAAGTTTTATCATTTCTGACATTATTCTTAATAATAAGCTATAAAATTATGTCCTTTTATTAGGTGAACTGACCCTCATTACTCTGTTACTTTACATAATGCTATGTTTTTTATTGTATTAAACCTGCAGAAGTTGTATGTGTGACCTTAAATAAAACTTTCATGACTGTAAAACAACAATAATCAAACAGTAAACATAGCAACAAAGCCGACTTATGAAATTTGTATAATAGGATTCTATGTCATTTCACCCAACCTTAGATTTGATATTAATATTGGTTGCTTTGATAAATTTGCACTGCACTATAGCGTGTTTGCAAAGAACTTTGACATGATCTTTCTTCACAGTCATTATAGAGTGAACCCTTTTGAGCTCTATTGAGTCAACTAGATTTTATCTTTAGAACGAATCGATTATATTAATCGAGCTTAATATTTTTAAAAATGTATATTCTTGTTAAATTAAAATTTACGAATAAGTACGCTTTTGTCTAGTTAACTTAAGAGCCTTTCATTTGAATATTGATTTAACGTCTGATTGATAAAGAGAACTTTTATAAATGAAGTTCCATATAATAAGACTTGGCAATAAATCAACAGTTATCAGCACAAAATAAATAAGACGAATTTGAACTAACTCGTTTACAAAAATATATCTTACTCATGATAATTTATAACTTATAATGTTAGTTTGAATCAATCTCTGTAGTTTGTAATAAGGATGCTTCACGTCAATGTACAACGTTTTTTCATTGTTGTCATTTATTCCTTAAAAAGACAGCATCAGCATTAACATAACGGAATCTGAAGTGCTAAGTTAGGTAATAAATATTTTGAGTACAATGCACGGTTAGAGTTTAAATATTTTTTTCTCATGCAAACACTTTCAAGAAATCTTGCATATTAATTTTACAATTTTGAAAAATATCATTGTCCTTTGGTATCAAAATTGGATTCGTTGGCAATACCTTCATACTGTCACTGTCAATCTGGAATCAGTGACTATAAGTACAAACAAGAAACAGGCAAATTCTTACTCGAAATTCATTTATAAATTGTTAAAAATCCATGAAATACTTTCATACTACATGTACTATTTAAGCTGGTGTTGACCTGATGTTCTTTTATAGTATCATGATTTGTTGGCCAGAAAGTACAGCTTCAGTTCAAATGAAAATAAAATCAAAAGCCTTATAATTTCCACAAGTTAGTTAAAGATAAAATATTATAGATAATCATGGTTGTTCAATTTAAAGATATTTGTTCATTAAAATATACTGTATACTATAATAAAGTCTTCAATCACATGAAAGTATAACAAACCAATATATTCAGGTAAACACTAACCACATTTTTGTCTTATTTTGCCAGTTAATTATCTTTTTATTACAATGTATTATTTTAATACATCACTTACTTTCAATGCATTTACCATTTCTAAACTGACACGTGAATGAAAAGGATATTAAACGGTTGACAAAATAGTGGCAGTGTGGCCGAGTGGTTAACGCGTCGAATTAGTGATCTAAGTATTGCTGACCACGTGGGTTCAAACCCTGTCAGGGGCAAGCCGTTGTTCCATTGAGCAAGAAACGTTACATTCATTGCTACTACTGGCTCCAGGAACGGATTCCAGAGTATCATAAGAAGCTTATAGCTTCCAACACAATCGAACTAAACGAACTGGTATAAACTAAAAACAGTATCATCATTTATTTAAGATACACCCTTCACTAATAATGCTCTGTAATTGACCAATGCAATTCATCAATTTTGAATTATTATATCTAATAAAACTATGTTAAGGGAAAATAAATATTGATATAATATATACTTAGTCTAAATGTTTTAAGGGAAGTAATTCGTCGAGTATGCTTTTAATAAAATGCATAATTTTAAGATGCTTATTTTTCTAGGTCAAATTGCTAACCATAAGATAGCATTGTTCACGTTCAGGTTATTGCAATACTAAAATACAATCAAAACTAACACAGTTACTGCAAAAATAATTCAATTTGCCTTTTAATTTCTCCTCATCTTTCATTCTTTTTTGTGTGTTTCTTTTCTTTTTTTGGTAAATGTCATCTAAATGTGATTTATTATGTTCCACTGTGAGCCAACAAAATACTATTTTATGTGTTTTAAATATGAATATGATTTCAGAGAGTATTTCAAACATGTCAATTAAAAATGATTTATTTTAACAAGACGGGAAATGAAAGAAGAGGAAACTTCTTTCAATTCAAAGAAAGCAACAACTAAAATCTAAATGACATCGGATATTTCTTCAAAATTAAATTTGAGGTTCCATTAGTTTGAATTAATTCTAAGCGTTTTTAGGAGTGTTGAAATGCTACATTTTTAAAAAGGTGTGTTTACATTCTTTGTTGAAAAATGTCTTCATAAAAATAACATGCAATTTAATGTAATTCATGCAAATATTTGCAAGAAACGAGAAAGAAATACTTCTCTCTGAAGTTAATTCATTTATTCAGGGGAACTATTGAGTTAAACATTTATATAAGTTGAATATCTAAATAAACTTGAGAACACACACACACACGCACGCGCGCGCACGCACACACACATATTATCTTTATATACATATGCACTAAGACTTTCCATGATTGCTTATGTTACACGATTGATATATTTGAACCTTTGTTTAAAAGGCATGTACCTTAATCCGAAGGTATTTTCTGCATTAATGTATTGCGATAACTTGCAGTATTAATTATTAACATGATAATAACATCAGACTATGTTATATTTTGTTCCCCAAATGTGTTTGTTTATGCACATCAAGATTGTGTTTAAAATTGTAAAAAGCTAATATATCTTATGAAATATCTTTGATAAATTAATAAAGTAATTGCATTTTATAGTCTATGTTTTATGCTTACGCGCGTTCACCGACTTTACAGCTATTACCCCTGGTCATCGGGCTACTGGTATCTATCTATCAATCTCCCTGGGGAGTCTTTTAACTCCGCTTAGTGCAGCCGACACTTTGGCGCAACGGAATTTTACCACCCTCGCAGGTACCCATTTACACCTTGGTGAAGTGAAGCAATCGCAGGTAAATTTCTTGCTCAAGGAAATGAGCAGTGCATCCGGTGGGGTTCGAACCCGGGACCTCTCGATCCCTAAGCGCGCGTCCTACCACTGGACTACTGCTCCTACAATAGAAGGTGAAATTGTGTTGTTTCCATACAAGAATTAAGGTCACTTCTCGAACGAGTTGTACCATTAAATTTGTTATTCCACACATGAATAATGTCCTAAAACAGAATCAAATGTTTCGGAACAAAATATTATTCTGCTATTTTAAGTCCAGTTTAAGCCGCATAACGATGATCGATTTCGAGCATGTACCATTCTCGCTCAAGGACCTATAAAAACCTTTTTCTTTCAAATATTGTTTTTTTCTTCAAAATTCAAACATTAATTCTGTAAACTACCGGCAGCAGATATATGGCTTTAAACATTCTAAAATACTGTTTTCTCAATTATAAAAGGTAAAGGTCTTGTTTAATATAGTGTCACCTCTACTGAAAGGGCCAGCCATTTCTGACTTATGAGACACCTTATAATTGCATACCATGTACCTCCCATCTCCTACCACTATACCAGGCGCCAGGCGGATAGAAATCGGTAACCATTCATTTTAACTACCTCGCGGCTCATGAATCAAATATATTATTTATCAAAATAGACTTTTCCCAAATATAACAGTGCTATTATACTTTATATGTCATTTGCTATGCATATGCATACAATTGTTGTATAACAAAGGCTATACAGAGCAGTTTATATCGAGATTTTCTAATTATATACTCGGAAACGATTTCCATCACTTCAATTTGCAATCAAATGCGATAGGCAATCATATGACTCTGTTCAACATTGCAAAAATGGCTTCCATTTCTTGCCCGTGTCCCTCCCTGTCCTAATTGGCGACCTGCTGGGCACTTTTCCGGTGGTACTGTGCTGGGGGATGCGTTCTTTGAATGATGTCCTTTCTTGTTGGTTGCAGTGTTCGTGTTTTCTATATACAATAGGCCATTTAGATGATTTTAAACCTAAATTAAAATATTAATGGTAAATGCATGTTATTTTAAAATCATTTTATTTTTCCAAAATGACACTTTCATTCATGACTGAAGGAAAGACAAAATTTAATATGCATGCAAGGCAGAGTTTGATTTTGCACAATTTCCTAACCCTATTGGAGAAGGGAGTTATAACGAAAATAAAAATGCGCTCAGGTAAATAAGAAAATAATGCCAGAAACTAAACAAAATTGTAATTTTGAAAGTTATGAAGCCCGCAAATCAAAAGCAAGCTACCAAAAGAAAAATTCAAAAAGCAGGTAACATATCAATATAATTTACAACATTTCAATACATTAAAGAACATATCAATACTATATCAATACTGAGGAGTTTTATAAGTTTTAGTATGTCTGTTTTGTTTGTCAGTGTATTTACGCCGTGTTTAAGATAGTTTTGGTCATATCTCTGCCAGAAATTCTCTGAAAGTCACCAACAACTTTTGCCACATGATTTTTCAATCAGCGATGAGAGCAAAGTGCCCAACGATTTGTCTGTGAAGAAATTTCTTTAGCCAAATGTGCGAAGCAGCATCCCCTGCATTACCCATGCAATTCTCTCCTTATTCATTCAATAGAACTGATATTCTTTGGAGGATAACAGAAAATGAGACTAATAATAATCTCTTATCAAAGATATTGCATTTTATATAATGAGGAATCTTAAAAGAGAAATATAATACAACTTAACATGTAAAGACTGTCATGTTTGATCAATGGAAAGTGAAAGTGAAAAAAGTGAAGAAAAAAGGTGAAAGTGAATTTGAGCATTGGTAACATGACTTACCGTCTAAGTGAAAGTGAATTTGAGTATTGAATAACATGACTTACTGTATTTTTGTTTCGAGGAATAGGTAAAATATTAAGGTACTTTACTATTGGGTTAAATTATTAGAATATATGTGTACAACATATTCTTACTTAAATTTTTGGTTCTAACGTCCTTAGTCATAATTCATTTCAATGAGGCGATATCGACAATGTGTACTACTTATAATACCATATTTGCATTAACGTATTTCTTACTGTTTTCAAGATAACTTTGTAGTTACATTAGGCCGGATATATTGTATGTTTTATTATAGTATGTCTGTAACTATCAACTTGATTTTTACTCTCTGAGCCTTTTTATTATGATATCGTCTAATTTATTTGATTCAATGGACAGCGTGTCTACCTTAGAGACTATAAAGTAGAACATAACTTCTTTCTTTTTGATTATTTTATTGAGTCAATAAAAGAAGAGCATAAGCCAGAAATAAAACTTCTCACATCATGTACCTTACAGTATATGAACTGTCATAATTCTTACATAAACTACCAATATATCCGCCTTTAGTGTAAATCAATGGCACCATAATGCCACTTACTGTATTATTTTAATCGGAGAGACGAAGACTTTTGCGCAAGATTGTATCATTTTTGTTGTTAACCTTGTTTGAGGCATATTGTACCTAATAAGCCAATAAATATATAATCCGTTAGAAAGGACAAACATGAGTTTTATTATATTCAAATATCAGTATTAGAGCATGCCTGAACGAAGTAGCGATTAAGTGAAATTATCCGTCATAAAATTAGAAAAATGTAAACAAAGTAGTAATTTGACTTCAATACATAATATCAAATCACTATAACTGTTCTATTCGTCAAAGGCAACAGGAGTAAAAGATGAATCAGGAAAATATATAAATCAAAATTAAAAGACTTTTTGAGAAATAAAAATAAAAGCATTTCTAAGGCATAATGGGCCTGTAACATTGTAGTCATTTTATTGCTGGGATCATAATGATTATTAACTTGTATAGTGATTTCATATTCTGGTTTTCTGTATTCTTTATATTATTTAGAACAGTTAAACTGCAATGACATAATTGTATGTGTCCTATTATTGGGTAAAACAATTTATAAGTATCATTCTGACTTGATTCCATTCCAATGTTTTGAAATTTTCTAATGAATATGTTTATCAATTTAAATATTTACACTTTACAAATGATATAAATACTGCGAATTTGAATGTGTATATCTACTGAACAAAAGCTTTGAATGGCATGACATTTTGTTCACAAAGACAAACCACTAATGTATTTTGTTTATGCAGTGTATGGAAATAATAAATATGGGTTGTATTGCGTCCAAGAGCAGGCCGCTTAAAGTATTTTTGTGAACGTTTAATACGAACTATTTAAATATGTTCTAAATGGTATTCACGAAATTCGGTGTCATTTGTTAACTAAGTACATGTAGTAAACATACTGATAAATTTTCTTCAAAGAGGAAGAATTCCGAACAGAACTCAACAGATGTATTGTCAAATTTGAGGTCCAAAGTCCCAATGTTCTCTTTAGGTGAAGCGGATTAAAGGTTTTCACCCCAAAACTCGATTTTACGACATTTATTTAAGATATGATGGTCCGAAGCTGAATCCTACTAAACAGCCTTTTTCATTCAAATTTATATGTTGTAATAATGCAACGTGCACTTTAATGTTATAATGATAGATCTTAAGAAATATACAAATCTTCTAGTTTGCTTATAATAATTTATTTAACAAATATATGACATCATTTGCTTATGCTGTCAACGCTGTGCAATGTTTTCATATTAAATCATCTAGCAACCATGACCATGTCCGCCATTTTTATGAGAGTCTGGATGAACCTGTTTAAAAGAAAACAAACAGTTATAGCAAAATAATTGTCAACAAGAGATGATCTTAAATAATATTTATTCGGACGAAGTTCGTCTGTTATCAGTTTGACTGCCTGTAAAATTAACAGGGAAGGGCTGAATACAAAAAGAACTTTCATTGGTCAATCAGACATGCAAACTAATATCGTTAAATCTCACTAGTCATTCTTAAATAAAATGTAAAATACAGTTCTAACCATTTTCTAAAATAATAGGTAAAGGGTACTTCTTTCCATTCTAGAATAAGATTTTAGGGAAATAAAATATAAGGGATAGTTTTTGCCACTATAAAACAAAATGTAAAGGTTTGTTCTAAAACAAAATGTACAAGAATGAAGCTTGTTCTTTAACGTTTTGGTTAATTTGTATATGATACAAAATTTATAAAGTCAAACGTAAGAAAGGTAAAGAGACACCTAAAATAGAGGTTGACCTAAATTGAAAATTCATCAATATAAATATGCTATAGTTTAATTTCAATATTTTTTTAATTAGCTACTAGAAATAATTATTATGTCATAGTTATGCAAGCACTGCTAACATTTATTTTTGTATTGAAAACTTTGAAATAATATAATTTTGCATGCTAACCGATATTACTTCGGCCAAGTTTCATTTTTTTAAAGATACTTTTTGTTTTTCTTCTTGTTTTCATTATATTATAAATTGCATGCACAGATGACCCCATTTATATTTCATTGCAACATTCGTGATTTTATCACATAAAAACCTCAGCGCATGTGTTAAATAAAGCTTATGTACACTATAAATATATAGTTGCACCATTTATAATGAAGCCATTTAATGGAAACGATATTAATAATGAAATAACACTTTTGACGCGACGTCATTTTCGTTTTATATAAACATAGCGTTAAAGTATGTTAGCGTTACACTATATGCGCGTCAATGCAATATGACTCTGTTATGTGATAGAAAGAACATTGTATCCGTATCAATACTAAATTAATTAAATTCGTGACAGATGTGCACCATATTTTTTTTTCAAATCTGTCAATGTATCAAGTATTAAATCTACACTTATTCAATATCCTCTTTTCTTACTTGCATTCGTAAATGATAACGAGATTTTGATCCTTTATGTTAACTTATTCGTTTCAGAAATTTTCTTTTTCTTGTTTGTTTCTTCATATATATCGATAAGTTAGTGTTTTTAAGTATTATTTAATTATGGATTTGTTTGCATGAATGCTATATTGTGTTAATTATAGTAGAATATCCAAGACCTAATAATTCTAAACTTAGCATCAAAATAAAGATCCATGAAAACTATAATATTATTGTCCGTAATTTCTACTTAAGACGCTCAATAATTTAGACATTTTCATGGTATATACAAACCTCCAAACATAGTATGAAAATATTTTGTGTCTTTTATCATCTCTTTTTAATTTATTATCTAGAGGTTCGTTTTTGTATCAATGCTATTCACAGTGAAGATATTGCCACTGAACATTACACAGCGTGTTTTATTTAGATTAAAGACGATATTAAAAGAAATTCATTCAACGATTGTTAGAAAAAAGTAATAGATTAAAAGAAAACAGTCAACGATGACTTACAGCGTGCATGAATGCATTCATTTCTGCGGGTTGTATTTGTCCATCAGCTAGAAGAGGTAATAATAATAATAATGATAATAAAAATCATGATTATAATAATAATAATAATAATAATAATAATAATAAAAATAATAATAATAATAATCTTTCTTATTACTTTTGTGTCGGTTAATACTCATACATGTGTTTTCTAGAGGATTTTGGTACGATTTACTTGTAAAAAGGCAAAGGCAAATGAGTGTTCCTTGCTAAAATGAAACTGCCAGACATCTTAATAATTCATACTTATGGTCTAAAAAAAGGAAAATAACAAGAACAAACATATACCTTGATCTTGAAAAGAACTTTTATTTTCATGTATGTTTCACTTTTTATTGTGTTCAGTTGTAAAACGAACATATTGGGATGAGATCGTTAACCATCAAGAAATTTTACATCTACTTAATATGTTTTACAATAATTATTTTCACTTACTTGGGTTTTGATCGTACTTAGCAATTTGTACCGCAACATCAGAAAAGCACAGTTGCTTGTCATTATCAAGGTCGAGGTTATTAAAGAAGGCATGTGAAGTGTCATGGTGGTCGTGAAAAGTTAATGCCCAGTTCTTAGTAAAATCATGATAGGACAAACATGTTCCATCTAAAAAACATAAAAAACTATATTAGTACTGTTACCTATTACATATGTGCACGAACTCCAGGCTTGATTGAAACAGTATTAATATTCTTAATACAATTTGCAGCTTTGATCGAGTAAGCATATTGGAAACAATAGGTTGGTGCAAAAAAATCACGTTAAGCATAACTGTGCATTGATCTACAAAAATAAGCAATCGAGTTATATTCCAAACTTATGCTGAACTTTTATCATGTAAATTAAACGTATTCGTATATAATGTTTGTTTTTTATTTCTGACTATAAATCAAAGTTCTTGGAAGGAATGTGCGCTATATAAAACTTTAACTTGTGAACAATGCTATGAAATGTGAACAATTGTACGAATTCGTTTCTTTCATGATTATATGTTATGAACAATTATTCAAACTGAATCATATTCTTGTTTTTCATGTCTTAAAAGTTTTAACAAAATGTGGTACGTAAAACACATAATAACTATAAATGTTTATAAGATGAAAGAAAAAGATTAACATATAATTCAACTTCTATCTTTGATTCACTTAACAATGATATTGCTCATGTGCACCACCCCCATTATGAGATGTTGAATTATTCTTACTAGTACCAAAAAATAATGGTGTGATTTCAAAGTTATCGCTTTTATTGAGGGCAGCTTGAAAGTTACAATATTTTGTGACTTTAAACCCAACAAAAGAAAACAACAACAATAAAAAGAAAAAAAAGCACAATGAAAACAGCATTAAAAACAGAAATTGAATTATGTGACATTATGAAGTAGACAATGATGACAAATTATCTTTGGCTGTATTACTGTATGCCTAAATTACTCTATTTTTCCTCTTGTTTGAAATTATGAAAAGGGAACATTATCTAGAACAATGAAAAATCTTTCTTGGTGAAACATGCAAACTTGTTTTAATTCCAACACTTGATGATTATTTAAATTGTAACACTTATTTCACTTTGCACCTGTTGTAAATGATTATACAAAAAAGCACTCTAAAAGTGTCAAAACTAATGGTAAAAACTAGAGAAAATCATTCAGAGGTATTAAGACACAAAGTTTTTAGCAGTTTAAGTTACTAAAAGCATTTCAAACTTAAAGGTGTGAAATTATACTAGCAAAAAGTAGAGAGATTCCCAAAGAGAACTTGAAACGAAGTTTATAGGTGATAATTGTATACACAAACAATTTACAAATGTTCACGGGGAGAGCATCATTAATGCTTTACATACTAGACAAATTCCAATCATTGAGAAGTTCGTCAGTTAATTCACTTTGTTGAACGATACCATCTTTGTTTACGTCGGCAAGTTTTACAAGCTCGTCTGAAATTCGATCCACAGACCAGCACATATGGTTGGCTCTGCAATGACAAAATAAGTAGCGTACTTCCAAACATGATTCAGCCTAAAACCAGTAATGTGTAAAATATTTTACAAAAATTAGTTAAATTTTGAATTTAATAAAAGGATATACTATTATGGGGATTGAACCACATATAGATCTCCAAATTTAGCATCGGTTAAATATGTGTAAATTTTCGCTGTTCCAGATGTGCGCTTTAACTCAATATAACTGTCAATAAGAAAATAGGTATATCACATGGTAAGTTTTCTACTTTTTGAATCATTTAATAAAAATTATAGACTTTTTAAAGAAACTCGACATGTAATTCTACCCTCCGGGCTTTGTTGGTTTTTGGTAAGCCACAAAATAGGCTATGCGGATGAAGAAAATGTATCAAATCGGACTCCAAATACAAAGTTTTCACAAAATCTTATCACCAAACGATTCTCATTATGCAAACAAACACTTATTGAAACATTCATGAGATTGGGCTCAAAATTGTGACTATGCGCTTCTTTTTGTAATATATTTATATTGCAGAAATGTTTTGAAACCAAAGAAATTCTTACAGAATATGTGTTATTTGAAAATAAAAAAATGCAGATGCTATCTTTGAGAGCTAGATTTCCTAATACTGGGTCAAATTCATTTCCAAGTTTAAGTTCTATTCCCAAAAATCTGCCAATATTTTAATGACACCATGTACTCATGCAGTCTTTACCTAAAGTTTGTTATGCATTTATGAAAAGGATTATCAATGGATCGATTGAGATTGACATATATGTAAACTTACCCATATGCGAAACCGATCAACACTGTAAGAATTGCTAAACTCTTCATCTTTAAAAGTCAGGGTCTGCAAGTAGGAAAATGTTTATTTGCATTATTCATGTAATCCATTTTTTATTTAAGCCGTGAGTCGTATTTAGCTTCAATCTTTTATTTATCCATTTTTCTATTCTTTATAAGTTTTCCGATAATGCATTATTGAATTTAACTATTCAATTATTTGTGACAGTTATATATTGCAAAAGCAAAATTTATCTTTCTTTTTGTATAAGTAATATTGAACAATTTTGCATCTGAATATTTTATACGTTAAAAGTTAGTACGAAAACGTTAAGGGCATTTAGTGCGATCATGGTGTGTAAGACGACTGAATTTTGTTCTATTTGATCAAATGTTTTAACACAAATCAATTCATTTTATTCACAAAGACTAGACCATTTTAGTCACTCTTGGTCACTTTCTTAAAATGTTTGAAGTTTTAAGACACGTATTTTACAATAGACGAAAAGGTACTCTTTCGCCTAAACAAAAACTTCAAGCATATCAAGAAAGAAATTTGAATAAAACAAATTGAGTTCTGTTCAAAAATCTGATTAAATGGAATAAAAATCAGTTGACTTACAGATCAAGATGTCACTTATTTGAGGCACTTTTAACGTTTCCGTATGTAAGTGTCTTACTCGACGTGTGAACAGTTTACAACCTGTACAGGAGAACTTCTTTAAAAGAAATGACGAAAATCTCTTTAAAATCACGATTTTATGTCATGACAAAAGATAATGGCTTACATTACCTTCAACTTCTGTACAGTAGTTCCATTAACCCCGTTATCAACAAATTTAGTATATTCTGTATGACTTTACTTTGTGATGTAATACATTAATAACTTTAATAATGATCCATTGAAAAATAAGTTTAAATGGCTGATAAGTAATATTCTTATCCCTTAAATACTGAGAAGGGCATCATCTTATGTTGTAAAACTTGTTGCCCAACCCATCTGCTTTTTGATATAATACTCACTATTGATACAAAATGTTTGTTAACAGTTTGATGCAATAAAATATGTTTAAACTAAAATACATTGTACTGACCATATGTCCAATAATTGTCAAAATTTGATTTTCGGAGAACAATTTATAAGTGAAAATTCGGTAAGGCTTTTAGGGTTAGCATACTCCTCATCTTTGCAATATTAGATTTTTCAAAATTTATATACATTATTATAATTTTATAGACAATGGAATAATTATAATTTTATAGACAATGGAATAAAAGTTGACTCGTGCAAGCCGTCAGATTTCAAGTCGAAATTATGTAACATTCAGTGGCAAAGAATTATTCTTTTGCAAAGCGTAAGAAACATTTCTCCGTCTACTATGAATCATCGCCTTGTTTGACATTTCATGCTCCTATTTGATTTGATTTTACATTTCTGAAGTGCTTAAATATGACTATTGAAAACTGCTTCATTTTCGAAACAATACTCTGCAGCAAAAATGGTTATACGAGTCGGCGAATGGCGATAAGAGTTATGTATGCCTTCAACTGGACCATTTAATCTGACCAATGACTTTATAACTGATAATCTACTTGTACGCACACTCAACTTCTATATGCTACATATATATCATATTTCTGTTTATAATTGAAGACAGTCACGTACAGTCTTTATAGCAATTTCAATCTGTTCTCATTCTACCAGATAACATGACAGGTCAGTGAAGACACAATCAGAAAGTAAAACTGATTGCAAATCTCTTATCTTTTTTCTGTTAAAGGCCATCACCTTTGTATTTTTGTTTGTTTGTTTACATGACAAAACTTAGAATAATTATTATATACTTTAATTACTATCGTGATTTTTATAAAACTGAATACGTTTCATTTGATCAAAAAATGAATAAACTATTTAATATGGGAAGCTGCGATTTCTGAGCAAAGTTGGTATTTTCCTCAAATAATTTCAGTTTTTTAAAGAAACTACATATCGATATTGTTTTAAGCATATCTTCTTCGTACGTTTATTAATGTTTACCAAGAGACTTCTTAAGAAATATCAACATTTTCTAATATCTGAATTGACCATAGTATATCTTTAACTAAAAACCGTTCTAAGATGTTTGTCATTTGTTTAATGGTTTGCCCATTTTACATGCCCTAGTGTATCTATGTCAGACTTTCATTGGAATCAGTCTGCAATTTTCAAGTTATTTTGTTGTGATTAATACTTCCGAGGGATCATCCTTCATCCAGATTTCTTTACTTATTAACAGAAGATCTCTTAATTGTTGCTATATTTTCTGATCCTTCCATCACATTTAAGTGTTGGAAATTGAGTACCGAAAAAGCTGGTGCTAGGGGTGCGTCAGGGATGTTACACTTTTTTATTTTCATTAGGGACAATGAAAATACGATTTTATTCTATCAAACTCAATCTTCAGTTTTCATGTAATTTGTTGTGATTAATTAATTAAATGATACCTCTCCAAAATTAACATAATTATGTTTTTAGACCTTTTTGACATCGATGGAGTTTCTTTTACCTATATTTAGATTGTCTTATCGTCAGAAGGTTTATCCCGTTTAGTTCAAAATCTTAAAATGTTTTCTCATTTGTTGAGGTAAATGATTACATTTGTAGATCAGCTAGTCAAACATTTTCACTAATTTAACCTACTGTTGTGTCATTATTGTCTGACCGCATGTTAAAACTTTTGAAAGTTTGAAATTCTTTCCCAAGCTTGTTTTTTTGTTAATTTGTTAATAATATTACTGAGTGTATTCAATGCTTTTTTGTGACCAATCACCAGACTTAGCCACGTTAATGTAGGAAAATTTTCAAATATGCTACATACAATAGCTATATTTTACAATATATGTAAACTACATATTTGAGATGATATAGACTTTCCCTGTGCCTGTTCCAGATTTTGTTTGGTGTCCTGCTTGGCTCCTTGCTGATGTGACAGGGTCATGTTGGGTTCATTGAAATAACCTCTTTGTTGATGTTGTCTTTCATATTTTGAGCCAATGAAAGCGTATTTAGACAAGTTAAACTTGCAAATACTTAAGACAACAGAAAATTAAGATAATCATTTTTTGGTATTTTGTCAATAGCCTTTTTATAAAGCTATACGATAAAGCGTCAAATGTTCTTTGCAACCTACGAGTATTCATTACGAAAATATTAAAAAGCACTTGGAAATTTCATGAACAATTTGACACGAGAGGGAAGGAAAGCTCAAGGGGTAATACTACAAACACTTAACCACGGATACCTGTATTTGTCCGTGTCAAGTGAATCAAACAATCTATACATATTTTTTTTTATTCAGCACGATGATCCTTAACAAAGGCGGCTCTATCATTTGTTCAATATAGTGTTTAATCAATTATGATTACTGTCGTTTCTACTTCAATTTGTCAGTTTCAAAACACATGCCTCAACTTGCCATGTCACGTCGTTCAATATGCTTTAAATCAATCTCCTCTGTTTAATATCATGCACAATAAAATGCTTGTTTAACACGATGGTTCATTAAGAATAGCATAAAATGGCTCGACAGACACAAACAGGCTTTGATAAAACATGGTTCATTGAGAATAGGATAAAATGGCTCGACAGACACAAAAAGGCCTTGATAACACGATGGTTCATTGAGAATAGGATAAAATGGCTCGACAGACACAAAAAGGCTTTGAAAACACGATGGTTCATTAAGAATAGCATAAAATGGCTCGACAGACACAAAAAGGCTTGGATAATACTATGGTTCATAAAGAATAGCATAAAATGGCTCGAAAGACACAAAAAGGCTTGGATAGCACGAGGGTTCATTAAGAATAGCATAAAATGGCCTCGACAGAAACAAAAAAGCCTTGATAACACGATGTTTCATTGAGAATGGGATAAAATGGCTCGACAGACACAAAAAGGCTTTGTGAACACGATGGTTCATTAAGAATAGCATAAACTTGCTCGACAGACATAACAAAGCTTGAATAACACGATAGTTCATTGAAAATAGGATAAACTTGCTCAACAGACATAATAAAGCTTGAATAACACGATGGTTCATTAAGAAAATGATAAAGTCACTCGACAGACACAAAAAGGCTTGGATAACACGATGGTTCATTAAGAATAGGATAAAATTTCTCGACGGACAACAAAATGCTTGGATAAAGGATAAAATGGCTCGACAGACGTATACAGACACCATTGTTACAACGGATGTTCAAGTTGATGAGGATTTTTCTCCCTTTGCTATTTGTGTGCTTACCCATTATTTTTCATTATCTATAACAAAATTATTATGGTCTCTTATTGTAATACTGTTTGAATGAAATGTTTGAACAGCTAGAGTGCATATAATACATGTAAACTTCTTATCTCTAATAGTGTTAATGCGAAACTATTCTCACATGTTGAATAAATAATTTTAAATGTATGTGTATGATAAATAGAGTAGTATTTGTTTATGCATTCAGTATTTTTAACTATAAACATATGCCAATGAATTGACATTTCGCCACAGAAGGGATCGCTCCGCCAACTGATTCACGAGATCCGGTCAGTAAGAACCTTAGACAAAATACGGTACCGATGTATTCGCAAAACGTTTATGTCACTAATGTAACCAATGAATTTACTTTAAATTATTTATGTATATATAAAATTTTCAAGCTTTTAATGCTGTTTTTGAATAGTAGATTATTATTGAATGTATAAATGTATTATGGTATTTTAAAATAAAAAGTAAAAAGAAAAATATCTGCATTCACATATTAATGACACAGGAAACGTTTTCCAAAGGTCGTGTTATTTCTTGTTGACTTCAATGAAAATTTAAAACTTGACAAATTATCATTATATCTGATAAATTCAAATAGAGAGAATATAATAAATTATGTAGAACAGTATATGATTATGTTATGATCATTTTATTTTGAAATAAAAGTAGCGAAACAAAAACAGTAAAATTTTATTAGTGACAAAAAAACAACATTTTTTCGGATTTTATGTGCACAATTCAGTTTAGATAATACATTGTACATTAATTTGTTCATGAATTATTAAATTGATTCAGAAAACTGCATACCCTTGCTTATTTTATGATATGTGATTACGTATTGTTAACATACATTTGATATGATATGATTAAAGGCAAAATACTGTGTTATTCTCTTTACAATAAACTTCACATACATCAGACATGATGTTTTTTGGTTTATACAGAATTTATTTTAGTTCGATTGTGTAGGAAGCTTTAAGCTTATAGACACACTTTCGAATCCGTTCCTGGGACCAACCAGTACTGAGCAACGAGTGTAAAGTTTCTTGCTCAAGGAAACAACGACTTGCCCCTGACGGGGTTTGAACCCATGCGGCTAGCGAAACTATCGCCAAATCAGTTCTTCTACAAGCAGATATCAATCAGAAAGGAAATATCACGCTGTAAATGATGTTATTTGTATTAGTTTGGTATTAAGCAGATCTATTTGAATATTTAATCTTAATTTATTGAACTTTAATAGAAATATTCAGGTTAGATAATCTCACCCATCGTCGGATATCCATGGCCGAACCAATAACATTTATCTGCGGTGGGATTTTTTGCCAATATTCAGTCGATTAGGGGTGTGTCAAAGGCAGCTATTTCATTGGCTGCCTCACGATTTCATGAGGCGATTAAAACCAATCAAAACGCTCGTTCTGTACGACGTTCGGTATAACAAACAATATTGCTACAACCAGAGGCGACATGAAAAGTTCAACATCGAAAAATTAAACGATTTCAGCAAGAAAGTATAGATAATTTACTTTTACAGCGTGATGTTTTCCTTTCTGATTGATATCTGCTTGCAGAAGAACTGATTTGGCAATAGTTTTTGACGTTGATTTTAGCAAAACACGTGCAACAGTATTTAACCGTGGGCGCTGCCATTTTGTTTCTTATTGTTTTTTACCTCCGCTGCTGAAGAATATAGATTTGTTAAACGCGATGTCATTGGTAGATATTTTACGCACCTGTTGCTGTATATCGACGCAAATCGATTCATTTTACCCACGGTTGATTGCATGTTATGTGACATGTTTATCAATCGTGGGTATCCGACGATGAATCTCACCCATTTTTTATTGTATTCACTCATTATATTTGCATTTTTACGGCTCCCTTTTTATTGACGCTTTACGTTATAAACGAAAAAATGTCAACTCTTCGGATATTTTGGGATCTTATAATATGTAATAAGATTATAAACAGATAGAATAGAAACAAAAAGTGGATTTGTTTAAACCGTTATCCTTTTCAATGCATTGTGTTATAGCCAGAATAATGTTTAGTACTTAAAATTTCCATATGTAAAAATTTATTGACTTTTTGTATCATAAACTAACTCGATCTGTCAATATGTCAGTTTATTTGGTAACTAACTTAATTAATTAAATATATCGATAAAAAAGCTTTAAATTAACAGAAAATTAAAATGATTTTAATCTAAATTACTTCTGCACCATTGTCAATACGAGCAGCCTTTCAGGAAAAAGTGGTGGACTTCGCAGGCATCTTAGCGTGTAACTGATAACGATAGCAGATTGGCCTCTCTCTGTGACCCATGCCAATTTGATTGAAATTCGGTGTAAAGTCAATTGCTACTGCAGTTTAAGCCTTAGCTAAGGATATTATGATCACGTGACCGAAAACTTTAAGAAGATATCGGCGAGAATAGGGAAAGTTAACAAAATATCATTGGTTTCATTTCAGTCACAAAATACGTTTGGTTTTGGTTTGTGTTGTTCTTATTTGGTGGGAGGTGAAGAAGAAGAAACTAATAATCATCAATATCAAATAAAGAACAACGATATTAAGACCAAAGTGAATGATATGTTGATAATAGTTGTTAACAGGTGCACTTGTGATATCTCCTTATTTTGTTTACAAAGTGACACTGCCGTGAGTTTTTTCTTTACTAATTTGCAGTCGGTCAGTCGCATAACTGTATTTTTATTAATGTTTAAATGCTTTGTTAATATTTTTGTGGATCATATGCATATATTTTTATTTATTTTTTTAGAAATTAATAAAATAATAACATGTTTTTATCAAATCAGTATTATTCATTATTTCCAAAGACCTATGTGAAATAAAGTATAAAAGTAATTGAATAAAACATTTAATACGCTTTTAAACAGTCCTTAAGAGAGTTTTCAGGGCGGCAAATTAAATACAAGGGTGACATTATTTATCCTTTGCTAGAACGTGCCAGACACTTCTCGCAATATTATTTCCATTATTTCAAGCCCTCTGGAATAGCTTTTTGTCACAAATAACACAAGATAATGGGATCGTAAAACTACTAATTAGGAGATTTACCGAGACAAACACTTGAAGGATTTAATTAACATTATTTCAATCCAGTAATTTAATCTTACAAAACACGGGTTAGATCAACTAGCTAACATGTATGTGAAACTATTGAAACTAAAGAACTTTTATTTTGGGGTTGCCAGTTAAGTTCTTCTTTTTTGGGGAAGATATGAAATCATCATGGATAAATTCAAAATGATCAGTTGTCAACGCCCATCAACAGATATTATTCTAGCCATTGAATACTTAAATAATGCAACATCGAATACTCTTTTTGTTGAGTTTACTCTTTACCGATGTAAATTTAAAAAAAAATCAATTAAAAGCGTTCAATTTTTGAAAAGTTATGTCGCGTTTCTTTTGAAAACACAATTATATAATGCCACAAAGAAAATAGGATTTTACAGTTGGACAATTTATTCTGCAAGTCTGTTTCCTTGCTGTCAAATCAAGACTAATGTTTTAGGATCATTTAATTAGGCTTTGATCCTGGGTACTAAATCCACTGCCTTTTTATTTTTTTTCTCTAGAAAACTTTTATGACCCTTTTTGTCATTTTTAAATTTTTCCTTCTTTGTGATACTTATGCATTAAACATTTATGACTTTCATGACAAGATGTACAACTCTTAACTGAATAACACTATTAAAATAGTAGGAGTTGTTTTCCCTGAGCAGAAGAAATAAGTATTATGTTATATTGGGATTTCGTCTTTATGCTCAAGAAATTCTGTAGGATTGTACATATGTAATGTAAAATTCTAAAAAGAATACATATATAATAGGTCTGGCATTAATAATGATTTCCACCTTACAAGAGAAGCGATGTCCAAGTACGATGAGCGGTAGCCTAGTGGTTTAGGTGTCTGCCTCCCCATACAGGGATCATAGGTTCAAGCTCTAAGCGGATCTTGATCATCTTACTACATATGACACTAGAACTGGTTGGTTCCAGGAAGGCTCGAAAATGATTAATATAAATTGCAAGAACTTATTTTGCAATCGAGCTACAATAACTACTTTAAAGCCCGTTACAAGATTTGCCAGATGCTATTGAATTTCTTTTCTTTATAATCTTTGTAGAATCCTAAAAATATTTTGTTCCTCTTTTAAATGTATATCTCAATATATTGTATGTTAATGCATAATTGTTTTTTATTGTTAAAACATCTATAAAATAAACCAGAAACAAAGTAAAAATAAAAACAAAGTAGATTATGTGATTGTCTTGTTTTCATCTTAGAAAAAATTCCTTACCCTTTCAAGTTTTACGTTAAAAGAATACTTCCTAATTCATGTTTCATGGGCCTATATATATTTGTTTTTATATTCAGGTGTCTGTTATAAGACATAATATTGTTATGTATAGTTATTACACATAAATTACACGGCTATCTGTTTGAATGCTATCATGTTACTATACTGGTAGACATATTTCCCCTCTAATTTGAAAAAAAGAAGTTAAAATTTATAATGCAACAACGCAACAACAGAAACCGTCCTTTTATTTTAGCTTAATTGCAGATAAATTATAATGAGCAATAAAACAAAACGAATAATCATAAAACAAACAAAAGGTCGAATATGTAAAAGAAAGAGCATTTAAATACGAGACTATCTGATTTGTACAAAATGTCGTGTACCATAAGTATAAGTATTTTAATTTTGTTTTTTTTTGTCTGCATCATATGCAAAAATAAAAACATTTTTCATGTCATAACAATTTGAAACGCCAGAGTAAATAAACCAATGTACGAGCAATTTAATATTATTTCCCTATCATCATCTCGTCTAAAAAGCTATCCCGCACAAAAGTCGTCGAGATAAAAGTGTAGATTTGTAGCACGATTTAAATCAGAGAATAAATAATATAAAGCAGACAGCGGACTTTTAATAAAATTGACTGCAAACTTCCAAACCCCCTATCACCCTATCAAAGACAGACATCAGTCAGGAAGACATTTATTAACTTACTTCCAGTACTTAACAAAGACCTAATATCTTCATTAAAGAAGGAGGTTTAAAAAACCGAAGACTCGAAATTAAAATAAAATAGTGTGTGCCAAGACATATAATCGTGTTGAATATAATAATTGAAATCAAATGTCAAGCGGTTAAAATATCTTGCAAAACAATTGTAATGAAGCTAATTCAAAGCCAATAAAATACTAACAATTGACATAAAACGAGAGAAAACGGAATCCAAAAAGAACGCTAAAAACGGCAAAACTGAAACTGTCGAGGCCCTTTTCATGGACGGCACTGTTAAGTGCAAGTTACCTTCCTCACCCCTAAGCAACAGATTGAGCAAAATTCAGCATTAAGACATGAGAAATGGCATTTTTTTTAAATTAGAAACAAACAAATAGTACGGACGCCGAATATGTCTGTGGATTTTCTGTTGTTGACCTTGTATTTCTTTTTTTTTTAATTGTCAAGTTATCTGATAATATCAAGTATAAAAATTATACATTATAGTATTGACTTAATTGTTTTAAACAGGAAGCGTGTTTATTCATAAGTCATTGGTTCTTTGAACCTTAAATTTACTAACAGAATCAAAACATACATGTATAACAAAATGTTAAGTACAAATGCTTGTTATTTCCCTTGCTTTAATTTCTCAATTTTCTTTGTTTCGGAAATTTTCTCATTCATATTATTTAGGTGACATTTTTAAATTTCAATCAAAAACCTCCTTCCATAGAAGCAGTATAAGATATACATAAGATAAAAAGGAAAAAGATAATGACAAAGTGCAATCTTTCACTATAATTCAAAATTTTATCATTTTCATATTTTCATAGAAATCGACAAAGAATGGGATATTCTTTTTTACGATGAATAGAATTTTAAGTATGATTTTGGGTAAAAAAGGGGGAAAGGCTTTTGAAAGGGCCTATGTTGTTTTAAAAAAATTTTAAATTAATAAGAAATACGATTAAAATCTCCCGCCAAGAGACCAAAAAACACAAAAACAACGGGGTGCCATAGTCACAAAATACCTGGGTTTACGAAAAACCCTTTAAAAATGGGGGAGGGGGGCCCATTAGGGGATAAGTGTTATCTAGCAAACAAGTTTTTATTTTTGGGAAACGGGGTGTTGTTAAATTTGAACCCTTAAAAAAAATCAATAGGGAAGAAAATGCAAAAGAAGGGGTGCCCCGGGCCTTTGGGGTCGCAGGGGGCCCCTAAATTTTTAAATGCAGGGCACCAGCTAAACAATGTTGAACATTTGTGCCAAATTAAAATTTAAAATTTCCCTCTTTTTGGAAATGTAGAATTTTCTCCAGCAATTTTTTCTATAAAGTTTTAAAACCCTGTGTACATAAACCTTTGACCTTTAGAGATTTTGGTTTTAAGTGCAGGGCACTACTCCAATGGTGGTGAAACAATTTTAAATAAAAAGAAAACATTAAAATTCCTCCATCCCATGTAGAAAAATATGCTCCGGGACAAAAAATCTGGTTATTAATACATCTCCAAGTGACATTGACCTTTGGCAAATTATTAACCCTTTAAAATTAAATGTTGTAACCCCATCTGTAGTCATGGAATTTAGTTACCATGTTTTGCTAACAACCATCAATAAATGATGACTAATGGTCCCTAAGTAACCATCTGTTCCCAAAAATTTTTTTTAATCTGAATTTGACCTCTATGTGTAAACCCGTTGGACTTTGGTCCGCAGGGAATCTGAATTTTTGGCAAATGCGAAAACTCATGCCTCACTATGGTTTGAACATTTGGTGCCCCAAGTTCTAAATTAAAAAACCCCTATGAATTTGGGAAAGAGTTTTGTTTCTCCGGAACAGCGTTTTTCAATGAGCTCTAAGTGTGACCTTGACCTTTGACCTGGAGACCTGGATCATGCATGGAGCAATACATATCATGGTGGTGAACATTTCCATAAAGTATTATAAAAATTCTTCCATACATGTAGGAGATATGCTCCAGACAAAATCTGGATATTTCACCAATCTTTAGTGACCTTGACCTTGCATATATTGACCTAAAGTACATGTGTCACATCCGTAGTCATTATAATGACCATTTGTGTTACAATCCCTCAATAAATGATGATTAAATCGTCCCTATACACATCTTCATATTTTTATCTTTTTTTAAACGTGCGTATAAAAAGTACATGTAATTTAATAACTAGAGAAATTCTGATTTAAGATTTTATTCTAGGGAAATACATTTCATTACAATTCTTAATCTTTGAATGAGCTGAACTGATATTTACTTGAAAATTAAAATATAATTAAATTTCTATGAGAAAGTATTTACATTTGATAAGGTAATTACTGTATGATCTTTATGAACAAATACCAAGTCTACAGAACACCATAGTTATCACAGTTAAGAATCTTGACCAATGAATGAAACATGTGTAAATAAATGTTACATTCTTTAGAACATACTCAAGTCCAAGAAAGAGGATTATTTTCATGCCCTTTGATTAAATTCTATTTTTAGAATTGAAAGTGAAAAAAGATCAAGGGGAGTAATTGTGTAAGTCATTTATGAACAAAGTAATAAACTTTGTTGTCTCCCTTTGATTAAATTCTATTTACAAAATCTGGATATTTCATCATCTTTAGTGACCTTGACCTTGTATATATTGACCTAAATTATATGTATCACAGCCATAGTCTTGATAATGACCATTTGTGTTACAATCCCTTCAATAAATGATGACTAAATGGTCCATATACACATCTTCATATTTTTATCTGAACTTTGACCTCTATGTGTGACCTTGACCTTGGCCGCAAGGACCTGAATCTTGCACGCGACACTCCGCCTCACAATGGTGAACATTTGGTGCCAAATAATATTGAAATCCCTCTATACATGTGGAAGTTTTGCTCGGACAAGCATTTTTCAATGAGCTCTAAGTGTGACCTTGACCTTTGACCTAGAGACCTGGTTCATGTGCGCGACACTGCTCCTCATAGTGGTGAACATTTTATATGAAGTTTCATTAAAATCCCTCCATACATGTAGGAGATATGCTCCGGACAAAATTGGACGCCGCCCGCCCGCCCGCCAGGGGCGTTCCCATAATACGTCCCGTTTTTCAAACGGGCGTATAAAAAGGTTATTTATAGAATTAACGCACTTGTCTGTTCAAAAGCGATCCAGCAAATGTGTTCCACCTGAATGAATCCGAGTAAT
The DNA here is from genome assembly GCF_026571515.1 of Ruditapes philippinarum. Lineage (NCBI taxonomy): Eukaryota > Metazoa > Mollusca > Bivalvia > Venerida > Veneridae > Ruditapes > Ruditapes philippinarum. The sequence goes on from NW_026856388.1 coordinate 77,533, forward strand.
ACACAGAGGTGTCTAAACTCTGTACCCACACCCGCTCCGCCTTATTTACCATGGCGATGGTGCTTACAGAGCTACAACTATAACAACCATTATCATACTGTATACTTTTGGTTGTGAGTGTACCTTCTTGATATATTGCGTACTTCACATCCAAGTTTCCTTGATTACAAGCATGGGCTGTGAAGAAATAGAGTCCAGTGAGCGGTGCAGTGAATAATCCAGTAACACTATCGTAACCTTCACCTTGGTTTGTTATTACGGTATCGTAGACGACCTTGTTCCCTGTGTTCACAGTTTTTGTCAAAGATAAAAGAGCGTTGAATCCAACGATAGGCAACAGCGACTTGTCTGCAAAAGAAAAGCAAGAACCAGTGTTGAACATTATGAATATTCAGTAAGAGACTAACACATAATTACTTGTATAAACTGATAAACTCATAAATATCAAACTTACTATTATTAGTGATGCAGATCATTTTAAGTGTGATTAAAACGAAGAAGTCAGACGACAAAAAAAATGACTGTCTTTCTAATAAATCGAATTCAAATGTTTTCCTAAATTAGTTTATTTTGTCTCAATCGGTATATCATCTGAAATGGATACATCAGTTGAATTTGTATATATATAAAGTAAATACATAAAAAATGATAGGAAAGGCGGCGTCCAATAACGCGACCCTAACACGATCCAGCAACAAGAGCTAGTGACAAAATGCCCAGGAGGACCGCAAAACAAGCAGAGCATGGGCAAGTTAATCACTAAAATCATACATAAGAAGAAACAATCAGTAACTGATAAGGACTAAAAAGAAAACAATAAATAAATGATTGAATAATAGGCCCATAAAATAAAAGGGCACAAGGGAAGGGGACAGGAGACCCGAGGAAGGAGGGGGGGGGGGGTAAATAAAGAAAATGAAAACCAGGTACAAAGGTCAAACATTAATTAAAGCATAAAATCAACTTTTAGTTAAAACTAAAATTATTAAAACTATTTATACCTGCTAAACTTTTAAGCTTAGCTGTTTCTTCTTTGAAGTTATCAGAAAGCTCAATCATTGTTTGGTTGACATCATGCTGAAACTGAATGGCGTTATTCTCCATATTGCCAACTCTTTGTGACACATCGGTCGCTATGGTCATAACGTCCTTTTCTTTATCTTTAACTTCCTCTATTATCTTTTCCATTTTCATCTCCAATCTTATCACTTTTTCTAAAAGTTTTTCCTCATAGTCAAATTTTGAACAAATTGGTTCATCGTTTTTTCTATTTTCATTGGGATGCCCAGATGTTATCAGAATAATTTTCACAAATATAAGAAGAACGAAAAACATTTTAAAGCCTTTTTGTTTTAAAAACCTGTCAAATCAAAAACGTTTCTCCTTTCAAAAGGTGCTTTACTTGATAAGCTAAAAAAAAAAAACCAAAAATTTGAAGTCAATCTTCCTCAATTGAAGAGATGATTGAAAATAAACACTTTATGCTCACGACTTCATTTGCGTAGGTCGGACTTAAGGTTGTTCGCCACATCTTTTCTAGGCGAAAGTCTGGGACTAGGTAAATTATTTTTAAAACATTTTCATTTTATTATATTTAAAAATCTTTAAAATAAGGGTTGGGGCATCAGAGTGCAACCACCATTTAACCCTGCATGATCGTAAGGGCGACTGAACTGGTTCGAATAACTGTCAACGCATCTCTTAGTTCCAGTAGGTGAAGCGGTTTGACCCCTGGTGTTGCTTTCAGTTTGTAACACCCAAGGTATGCCAAAATCATCTTCCTTTTTCGGCACCATGTGACCTTTACCGTGTTAAAACACTATAAAACCAATCAAAAACAAGAGATAGGACAGCTATATATTTATAAGGATAATTACTTTTTGTATTGTCCATTGTAAAGTGTTTTCTGCAAATTATTTTTTTAAATATTATATCGACTGTCAAAAGAATAAGCGCAGAATACGCTCTATTTCATTATTACTTCGTTCTTCAAATCTGAATTTTTCAGAAACCTGTCATTTGAAATTTCAAACAAAATAGCCGAGATTTGACCAAAATGTATTAAAAATCGGCATGACGACAGACAAAATAAGTAGTATTTGAAAGGCAGGAATATTGCATATATTTATGTAATTTGATACTCTATTTATTGTACAAGTTAAATAAAAATCATATTATGCGAGCCTTTGTTATATTGAACGAGTTTTATAAATTTAGTATTGGCATCTTATATCTATAATAAGATCGGTTTACAGTTACAAAAGAGTCAATTTCGTACGGGCAGACATTAGTTCTTTTTAACGCATTTTTTTGTATGTTACGCAAAGGACGTCACGTCAAGTGTTATTACACTAGTGTAATATCGTTTATATTAAATGGATTTATAGCATTCCTGTGCCTTGGCTTATGTGCACAAATATTGTATACAAACGTGAAGCAGAACCTTAATATTTCTTGACGCCAAAAGACTCTAATTGAAAACAGTTGTCGGCAAAGTTTATATCATATTAAAGGCACATTATGCCTCAGAAATCTATATTGATTAATTCTTAAGAAATGTCAAACATGAGTTTGAAAATGTTTTAAGAATGGATTAAGAGCATGTTAGATGTTTAACAACTAAAGAGTAAAGCTGAAGGTGCAATACTGTGTTGTAAAGTAGCAAAATGTAAACAAAGAAGTATATTGACTTCAATACAAAAACACAATAACTATTACTATATAAATCGCCAATATAACAAAATCAGCAAAAGAGAATTAAATTTATGTATATGGCAAATATTTATGTTTTTTAAACTTAAACAAAATACACAAATGTACAAAAAAAATGTTTTTGAGTACCGCTCAGCCGTTGCTAGTCATGTTCTGAACCAACGGTTACTGATTTCGCTCAACTACATTCGATGAAGGGTATACGTAACGTGTACGCATGGGTTACCGAGGATAGCGCTAGAGGGCTTAAGGGATGTTGTTTGTGTTCATTACCTCACAAGTACAAATTCAATAAAACCGAGTCTGCTATTTTCATGTAATTTTGATGTGATTAATTCTTCCGAGGAATTTCTTTCCAAGATTGAGAGGAATAACAATTATAGCATTTCTGATACATATTGAGTCTTTAAACATTGTGTTTCGCTTGCAACCTCCTACTTCTACAAAACACAAGCTATATAGACTGTCAATTATATTTGTTGTGCTTGGACGAAGTACCATAATTTCTCCGTTATACTTCATTAGCTATGACATAGGTATATCATATACATACAAAGTACATATTGTTTTTATTTTGTGCCGTTTTCTTTACATCTTAACTATATACTTTTTGTTTTATCTTCTATGTTTATGCCAAGATTCAATTATTTTATTTTATACTATTATTGTCGTTATAACATACAAAATTGTTAAGCATCTTAAGACGATATCTGATATTAACCACTAATTTTAATAAAGGAAAGTTGTACAGTATTTTAAATTTTTTATTGTAATTTTAAATTGGGGCATTTTTTTATTTTAGGTTTTCCCATGAAATTTTTTTTTTAAAAAAGACATCTTTGCGGTTTTGGGGTTTTCCCTGTCCTTTTCCCTGTTCTGCTGGGACTCCTTCATTGAATGCCTCCCTTCTGTGTTTATTTTATGTTTCAAATGTTGTGATTTTTTGATACATTTAGATAAAAATAATCCATTATTTATGTACGTTAAATTTACATGATTAACAAGTAATCCCTTGTACAGTCATTGTAAGAGACATGAGACTGAATCTTTCATATATAAAACTTTTAGTCTCTCTCCAACAAAAGAAAAACATATAATTCGATACAGATACTCGTTTATATACTCACTGCACTTTTCATGTAATTTTACTGTTTTTAATACTTCCGGACGATCACTTTTTCCAAATATTGATAAGTTGCAACAGCGGGTATCAAGTGCTGTGGTCAGTCTAAAAAAGTTACCCCATACTCCACTTCAGTGTTGTAATATGTTTCTGGTCCTTCGAGATCATTAATTCCAGCACGTTTAGGTGTTGAGAATTGAGTACCGCTCATGCTGGTGATAAGGGGCGTAGGGGATGTTGCACATTTCCATTATCCCTCGTGTACAGACTCAATCAAACTTTGTTTGACAGCAAAATTACATGATAATTGCAAACTCGGTTTGTGTATCTCTTTTATTCGGAGACATTTAGACAATGCATATAACTACATGTCATTATTGTGTGGGCCTTTATCGTTCATACTGAATGTTAAACGGTAACTGTCAAAGGCGTGTCTTCCACTATTGTTTTGTACTTTTTTGTCGACAAAAGATGCATAGATAAGCCTGTGATTTGTTTTGGGTTCTTAAAGTAGTATCATTTAAGTGATAGGCCTTTCCTTACTCTGCCTTGCGCGCTGCCCAGATTTTTTTGGTCCTCCTGGCCTCCTTGTCACCTGTTCTTATTACTGGGTTGTATGGGGGTTGTGTTCATTGAACGCCGCCTTCCTTGTTGATCTTAAGCTTGTTTATCATATTTAAAGTTTGAACGTTGAAAACAAGGATAAAAGTATAGCAATATTACAAGCAGGTAATTTTATTTTGATATCATGTAAACATTATCAGTACATCATACACCGTATTTTCATAATCTTAGACTTTTAAGGCGTTTCAAATAGACATTGACATGATGTGAAAATACTCAATAAAATATACAATTATAGGCATTACCTTGACTTGTCAAGGGAAAAACTAAGATTACTTATAAACATTTTAACATGACACGATTATCTCTCCTCTAATAAAAACATTAAAGAAAAAAAAAAGATTTCGTTTAATATGTATCTAGTTCGGGACCTCGAGTGAATTTTACAATAGGGTCCCACAAAATGCAGTAGCAGCGTGTGCGATCCGTTCTAGTTAAACCATTAATTCAATTTTGTTGACCCTTCGTATTTTTGCAACAGGGGAGAAGAAGCGAATTTACGACATGGCGTAAATCAGCCACCATAAATTTGCATTCAATCAATATAATTATCAAATGTATCCCCCAGTTTTATTAATACGGGATATCTGTATTAATCAATCTTCTGCTTAAAAAAAATGTTACTGGATTTAATATCGGACACAAGCATAAATGTTTAAACAAATATGTTCACAGGTGTATGATAAGGTAACTTATATTTGTGTGTGTCAGAACGAAGAATATGGAAGTTTGATATGAATTCCTGGGGTGTTTACCTCGAATGGAAATGGTTCTCCTGGTGATCTATATGAATAATAAGATTAAAGCAACGTTTAATATCACCAATGATAGTTCTAGTGATATTTGTTTATTGAGAAAAAGTAGATTATCCCAACAAAGTATAAATATTTTATTTGTAACTTAGTTTCACAGTGAACCTTCGTTGATAATAAGTTAAAAAAATTAAAGTACATTAAACGTGCAACGGATCTAAAGAGCAACATTTAGTGTTGGAATGTAACTTCCAATATATATATACACAGTCACATTCCTCCATTTACGGGGCATCGGTCTATTTGAGACCATACTTGTGGGGTTTATATTTAATGAGGGGCATACATAAGGCCTCGCAACTCTGGCATGTTTAAAACGATGTATGGGGGCGTAGGCTACCCTTCTAACATAGTGCCCGTAGGCCGGTTTTAGTAGTAAATGATATATGTCCCACAAATGTATATATTTTTAATGGGGTTTTATGTTATTGGTCAATATGTGTTCACCTATGGTAAAATTAAATATATAGTTGATATATATAACTTAGTACCCTTAGTTCTGTTGTTTGGAAATGTCATTATATGCCTACATAGTGGCATATATAAAAACTGACTGCATGAAATAATGCCACTCAACTCGGTCTTATAAATAGGCCCGTAAGTGAAGATATGTGTGAATATATATATATATATATATATAATATATATATATATATATATATATATATATATATATATATATATATATATATATATATATATATATATGTGTGTCGAGATGCTACATCTTTTTTTTGTGTTAAAATCTTTAGGTTATCATCATTATGTCTTTGCTTACCTTGGACAATGGAAACTACGATCATTAATATGACTAGCGCCATTGTACGACTACGACTTTACGTACATGTTCGACTTCACTAGTGACACCCAATTATGATGTCGATTTCTCTGAATATACATGTTATGATAAACAGTACAGCTATGGCGACGATATTGAGAACAGATACGACGGCAACAGCTACAACCTCGACCTTAAGGAATACGACAAAGACGGCTATTAAAAGACCACCATCAGTATATATTTCAAGTTAATAAGTACGGTTGCAAGACGAGGACACTGACGTCTTTACCGACTTACACATATACGACTTATACAACAACGAGTACGGCTAAGACTACGACCGTTAATGATTTGCAATATAACACGGTCACGACTATGATTTCTACGACATTCATGCTTATAAATTCGACTTCCGCAAATACTTTGGCCAGATACTTTGATGGTTCTGTGACTTAAATTCTTTACTGGTTTCATGCACTTTGATTTCAAAGTAATAGACTCGTTCGAACAAAATATTGCATCTTAATATGTGTTGCTGGATTCCATTGCATAGTATTTAGAATCCAGATGAGGTACATGTGTACAACATTCTCCTGAAAAGCATTTTGAGCATTGCTTTCCCCCGTGGCAAACAGGTTGTCATTTTCATCAAAGCCGTAAAATATTATCTCTTTCTCAGATATCATTGGTATTTCTTGATTATCTGCTACACTTTTTTTTTAGAAAAAAACTCGACAAAACTGTAACTGTCTTGGCACAAATTCTACAGAAATCATTAAAAGCATTTAGTTTTCCTGTACGGAATGTGTTCCATGTCAATAACACCAAAACAAACGAGTGATAAGTAATGAAAGTATCAAAAGAATGAAGTATAATTGAGAAATAATAGAACTGTGTACTGGTAAAGTGATTTAAAGGACTGTAATCATCATTATTATTTGTGCTGAAGAAACATACCAACCCATAATAAATGCACTCGAACGTTATGAAACAAAGTCTGTTTCAATTACATCCTTACAATAACACAAAGTCAACAACATTAAAGGTGCCTCAGCGCATTGTTTATTACAATTTATTTTTTCGCATTGTTATTTAAGCAGTTCTTACAAACAATCATGTTAAAATAAAGACTATGAATACGACAGAACTGTTATTAAACACAGCTATCACAAATTATTTTCCTTTTAATTATACGAGTAAACAACTTCAAATATAATTGGTGTTAGATGCATATTTGAATGTTATTGTCAAGTGTATTAGTTTACATTAATTTTATAACATAAACTTCGATACAGAAGTGTTATAAATAGAGGATGTTGAATGTGTTAGGTTCTGAATAAACTAATGGATTTATGGAATGTAATTATAGTATAAAATTATGTTTTGCAAGCCTCTGGCGAGCAAAATATTATTTTATTTCACGATTTCAGTAAATTCAGTAATGAACCTAAACAAAACAAAAATGTACCATCAAAGACTGTTCAAATGTGGTAGAACACCCCTAATAGGCAATATAAGGAATTGTAAAATTGACAACATAGGACAATTAAATGCCTTAAAATAATGTCACCTGTATGCAAAATTTGAACAAAATTTACCGTGTGGTTTATGAGTTATGGACATTTTTCTGAATTAAAATTTTCCATTAGAAGGGACTTTTTCAGAAATGAGGAAACACTAAATAATCTATAATATCATCATTATGAAAATCCTATTGCTTATTTTTAAGAAACAAATAATGACATTTACGTACCAAATGAAATTAGAAAAATGATTGTTTTTAAACAAAATGTTTTTAATTTGTATAAAAATGTAGTCCTACCCCACCTACTTTTAACACTTATTTGATCATTTTCCTATGTAAAAAACCTTATATAAAATATCCCATAAATTTTCCAAAATGAGAGGATGTTCTCAAAATTTGCCTAAATTTTCAAAAATATTTATTGTTTGGTTTTGTAAAATATAAAATACTTTTACCGTGTAGTTTTTTTTTACCAAACTTTACAATTATTTGGTATCATATTTGCTATTAAATTGGCATTATTTAGTAAATTAAGACCTACAATAATTATATTATTAAATGAAACACTTTTTTCTTCCATTAGGAATCTGAGAGGTATGTAGTAAATGTTAAAAAGAAAACAGACAGAAATAAAAACAATGTTGCCCCTTCTGGTGTTTGAACCCATGCCCCTCAGTTCCAATACACTTTACAGTGAATCTAGCCTCTTTGAATAATCTTCAAAGTGGAGATAGTGCATTAGTGTTGTACTACTTTTACGCTATGTTTGTATAACGCAAATGACGTCACGTCATAATATATGCACCATTTATAATGCCATTTTTACGGACGTAAAATCGGCACGGGTATGTGATAAAGCGGTTTATTTAAAACGATATTACTCTAGTATGATAATATTTGGACGTCACGTCAGTTACGTCAAATACAAACACATTTATAGCGTTAAAGCTCGCTAATATTAGCGTAACACTATGGGCTAATATATACTCATGAAAAAATGAATCATTTAGACTGTCAACCATTCTAATTTTAAAAACGTCATAGCGACAATCTTATACTCGTGCAAATTCAATAAAAAAAATATAAAACTCATTGAATGTAACAATACTTAAAATGTTCATTATATAAAGTTTAAAATTTACAGGCACAATATTATTTGATATAATAAATTATAATATTTTCCCCTCAATTAGATAAAATTTTCTATCTTACTCGACTTTTATTTATAAAAAATTTTTCATTTCCCACAAACTATTTTTAAAAACCCCAAAAACCCAAAAATTTGAAAAAAATGCTTTTTAAGTTCGATAAAAATTTGGTTTTGTTCAAGCATCTTTTTTGTTTTCTTGGGGTAAAGCAGTTTACACCAACCATGAAGCTACCTTAACTTTGAGCAGTAAAATAAACGCGTTCCTTTGCTTCTAAATTGCACGACTTTTTTCAGCCAAGCAAAACACAAAGCTTTAAAAATGTTTAAAACAAATTCTAATTTTTTTGTGTTTGATTTCGAAAAAATAGGCATTCCCCATAAAGAAACAAAACAAGAACCCCATAGTTCAAAAAATTGACTATGAAGAAAAATTTTGGAAAAAATATAAGAATGGAATTGAAAATGGAAAAAATAATTGAGGAAGTTAAAGATAAAGACAAGAATATAATGTCCATGGCGACCGATTTGTCCCAAAGAGTTGGAAATATGGAAAATGACGCACTTCAGTTCCGTCGTGGTATCAACCGCACAATGGTCGAGTTTGCTGATAGCTTTAGCGAGGAAAAGAGCAAACTGTCAATTTAAGCAGGTAATTTAGTAGATATTGTTTTTTCAAGCTGTTTTTTTCATTGATACATGGAAAAGAACAATCAATATTTTAAGCTTTACGACGAATGATTAAAAATTAATTTGTACGTTATTTCAGAAAATAATTCGTGGAAGTTGTACACAGATCTACCTCATTGATAGAATGGACAATGAAGCGTAGCAATAAAAATATCTTAATAACGATATAATTGATCTCCATACAATGTACATGTGTACATTGTTTTACACTACAAAAATTGATTGGCAAAATAATGCTAATGTGATTACAATAAGGTCTATGTTGATGGAACGTCGTTGCGCGGCATGCGACCTTCAGATATGCAATGCGAAAAGGTAATTTTTAAGAGGGTGATTGAATTTTCGATTGATTTGATTTAAATGATCGTAGCTTAATTTGAATCAGGCAAAAGAAGCTTTCTGATGCTGCTAGGACAGATAGTTCTTAAAATCCCTGTACCTGAAGGAATAACGTTTACATGCAAGTTCTAAAGAAATATTGTTACAATAAAAACTACACATACGTCACCCCGAATCAGGACTTATACGTCACTTACATGATGGCATACAAGCAAGTAAGAGCGCTCCGACTTTATCTTTTCTTTCACCGAGACTCAACACATCCGCGATCACACTTGACTTTTTCTACTTCCAAAAATTTAAATATTACCGGTCTTGGAAAAAAATTAGAAATACCATTGGGTCTACAGTCAAGTATATCCCCATTGCTAACAATGGTATGTGCTTGACTAACTGAACAGATCTAGTCGGGCAGATAATCAATATTTTGTTGAAATGATTAGAACTTACGTTGTTGTTTTTTTTTAAACAAGTGTCATTGTCTTTGGAAAATCCCTCGTAAATGTTAAATCACTAAACATATTCCAATCTCTAAAAACGTAATGCTAACATTTAGGCTATAATTGCTATAAACTTATTTTTGTATTTGAACTATTGTCTTTCTTAATATTATATTAACGTGATAAAAATGAAATAGCAAGAAATAAAGAATCCCTAATGAAATTCCAAAACGACAAAATGTAAATTGTTGCATGCTCGGTTAAATTGAGTCTAGTTATGTATGGTACTTGACAATGGAATCTACCCTTCGCATCTCCTAGCACCGGATCAGGCAGAATTCACCAATTAATATGAAATGGTAAAATGTTGAATTTAGAAACATCCGCTAATGTTCACATGAACTAATTTAATTTTATCAGGGATACGTGTATATACTCGTACAACAATTAGTTATTATATTTTTTGTTTATTAATTTTTATTTGTTTATTTCTTTGTTTTTATTTTATTTTTTTTATTTATTTTTTGGCAATCATACAACATTGTTAGCATTACTGTTCCGATTTAAAGTCTTGTTAGGTAAGATTAGAACTTGTGTTTATCTTCTTATCGATTATATCAAAACTTTTATTTGTAGAATTTATTTGTTTCTTTGATCGTTGTAAGATTGTAATTATAAGTCATTGATAGCTATAACATTTCTTCTAAGTATATGCTAATATAATTTTACACAAAAGTGAATTAACTACAAACAAATAACTTATGTACGATTTTGACTTTTTATCTTGTTTCTCTGCAGACAAGTCTCTTATACCAATTGTTGGATTCAACGTCCATCTATCTTCTACAAAAACAGTAAACAGAGGGGACAAGGTTGTCTTCGATACCGTCATAACGAACCAAGGTGAAGGTTACGACAGTTTTACCGGAATATTCACTGCACCGCACACTGGACTTTATTTCTTCTCAGCCCATGATTGTTACGAGGGAAATAAGGCTGCTTATTACGCAATATATCAAGAAAGTAAACAGTTAACAGGAAGTACGCAGCGAGATTTTAACAATGAATATAGTTGTAGTTCAGTGAGCACTATAGCCATGGTTAACAAAGCGGAGCGAGTGTGGGTACAATGCACATCCACCTCAGTGTTTTATAATGATAGTAGCAGATGGAATGCATTTTCTGGGTCTCTTTTAAACAAATAACTATACAATAGCAAAACTAGGTATAAAATATACCCAGGAAAGTTCCCATAACCAGATATAGAAAATAATAGTATGACAAAAATAGTTTCACTTGCATTTTATTACTTAATATCAAGATAATTAAAATACCAACTAAGTTGTGCCTAGAAAAGGCTCAACACACTGTAGCGATATTGTTTATGTGTATAATTAAAGTAACTTAGAGTTCTTCTGAGAAAATCCTACAACCATTCCCTTTTTATTTGATCATCTTTATAATTTCTTTGATCAACAGAAATCTTCTTAATAGCAATTAATTAGTACAAATCTTTGGAAACCACTATCTGCGAAATAATTTACTTTTTTTTTTTGCTTATTTGTGTTGGTTGTTATGCATGTTGATGTGAAAAAGCACTTGTTTTTAAATATTGTTCCTGAATTTCTATAATCTCTAAATGTTTATAAAAGACATGATTATCGAAACACATAGGTATAAATTATATAACGCACTCAGAAGTGACAATATGTCGATAATTTATTCTAACACGGAAAAATGACGCCAAGCATGCAACGTGAGCTACGAATAATTAATAATACTTCCATTTTGTGTAACTGTTACACTTTAATGTTATTAATTAATTCTCAATCTGATATATGCCACCCAGAATACCAATCGATTTGTTTTAATGGAAATATCTGATCAATGCATCTTATTCTTATTTTGCAGATGAAAAGTGTGATATTTAAAGATATACTATGCTCTATTTTTATGTTAGAAAATATTGATAAACCGATATAAATATATAGACTGCGTCATTTAAGGAAACGTTGTTTTTTTTTTTTCTTTTAGAAAACACCCTGTCATCAGGGACGCAAACCTTCCCATTGTATAGTTTATTCGTTTTTTTATCTTAAACAAGACATATTTAGATATATAGTAAGACTTACATAGATTTCAATAATTTTCTGTAATTTGAATATTTTACTTAAGTATGAGCATAGTTTACCTTCAAATTTAAAAATGTCATCATTTATTGTAGAGATGATCATGGTACCACGTTTTTACTTAGGGCCGGAATTTATATTCGAAATTCGAAAACCACTCGAATCGACTATGAAAACGAATCAATATCGAAAAAAGACAATTTTATTTTTTCATCTTTCAAATTTCAATGAAGATTCGTAAATAAACCTTTTCCCATTTCCTTTACAGTTCAAATATTGATTACGCTTCAAACATATCGCAATAACTGGGTGAAAAAGTGCACTCTTCACAGATTTGCAATTTACCGTTAAACCATTCTACGTTATATATGCAAATTTTCCGAATTTTTTTCCTATTTTCTTATAATCTTTCTGAATGATCTAATGTCTATAATTTTGATAAGAAAAAAATCTGCACCGCTTAATCGATCGCGTTATGAAAGCAGGGAAGGTCTAAATCGTCAGAATATATTATTCCGTATACATTAACTCCGTGTGATATTTACATTACTGCGTCTATATTTAAAAAGATATTTAAAACTTATATCTCAAAATTAACAATTAAAAATTTATACAAGTAATCCTAATTATTTAATATGTGTTTTAAATTTGGTTAAAGCTCTCACATCATATATTACTGTTCAGCAGTTCACGGAGTTACCTCCACGGCTGATAAGTACAGGGTCGGTTAACGAACAAAAGACAATCAAATTATGAATTTATTCAAAATAAACATATCCATTAACAATATAAATAAAATAAACTTGACTAGCATAAAGTCTTTTTTTTATCGACAATATTCAAGCATGTTAAAGTAGTATAATCACGCAATCAATTCGGGATATAACTCCAAAAGAAATCGGAACAAATGTTGTAAAAAACGAATATTTCGAACATCCAATCCTTTATTCTTCCAGCCCTAGTATTACTAAGATCAATTAATATTTATTTGTTTTAGAAGTTGAACGCGTACGTTGTTTCATACTAAAACAAAAATATTTAATCTTTATAACATGTCATTTCAGTCACTCTGGTTATGTAAAGATATTAAATTGTTGTTCTTATTCCTTTTCCTTCTTGGCTTTAAGCTTACACTAACATGGTTACTGTTGTCGCCAACCAGCTTACTTGCTGCAAAAATTTATCGAACCCCCTTCCATAGAAACGCACAGTACCCCAGCAGAACAGCTACTTCATGGCAATTATAATTAATATAGCTTTTACTAAAACAAATTTATCAGCCCGAACTATTTCTAACCTGCAGCTAGGCCAAGTAACACTTATCATCTAAACCACTTCGTTGTTGACTTGAAAATAAAAACAAATGTTCAATGATTAGTGTACTAAGTATACTTCTAGTAATTACTTACTTATTCATTACTCAGAAACATATTAAAATGTTACTCTTAAACAAAATTCACAGGCAACTATTTCTGTAATTATATATAAAATTTGTAAAATATTGCTTATTTTCAACCCATTCGTCTAATTACGTAAATACTTTCAACATTTATAAAACTCATATCGGTATTTTTACTCAGTTACATGACGGCTTATCAGTAATATCTGTTTTTTAATTATAATAAGATGGTATCACTTAATAAACCTCGGACATATGATAAATGTTTATATCTGTCATTACATGTATTTATTATCGTTTTCATATCATTATAGATAATAATTTAGAAGCTTGCTATACAATACATACAAAATTCTTGTTAGTCTAAGAAACCAAAATAACATTTTATGAAACTTTAGTATTAAATATTTCTCTTTCAAATAAGTTAATAAACTTTATCTAATTTTACATTGATTTTAGGTGTCTCCTATGTAGTTGATTTCACGTTGATCTTAAATTTTTACCATTAGCATATATTTACAGTATTTTGAAATGAATCACATATGAAATTATTGGCAAATAGGAATGAAATAAGGTAATACCGTAATATCGTATAAATCTTACAACCTTTTATAAACGGTTATATATACAACAAGTGATATTCAAAAGGAAAGATATAAAACCACTGTAAACACTTTGTTAAACGCGATTGGTTCACAATCAAAACCAACTGTTGTAATATAGATATACATAAAAAGTGGTCTATATCCCACCCACCACATTAGTCTGAGAAAGTCTGTGGGTAAAAAGCCAAATTAAAATTCAACAATACAAATTAAAAACTTTGCTTCTATAACAAAAAATTATGTTTTTACAATTGACAATAAATTTAATGGTTAATAATTATTTGCTGAACACTGTACGGATAGTAAGAATATGTTCTAAATGATCTTTTCCCTTATGAATTATTTTAAAACCCGACATCTTACCATCTTAGGTAAATTCATAATTTATAATAACTTGACTAATATCAAAATTATATTATCCAAATTAACATTACCATAGTGATAAATATATTTACAACCCACATAAACGATCATACACTAAGGCACTGTGAGTCGGATGTTCGTGTATCTTTTGTATTTCCAGGTTGCATTAACTATAATTTAGATGAGTTCTTCTTCTGAAACAAATATATTCTCACTTTATATCGTATAAAAATAACTCAATAGGTTTAGTAAAATGAACTTTAACAAAACATGGATAGATCTTACGCATAGTGCTAAATCGTTTGTGTTATACACACTAAATTATCTGACATAATTTAACTGGAAAGTAAAGACTTTAACTGTCCAATTATTTTAGAACTATCGTACAATTTAATTTTTTATGGCAAGATTATCTTATCTTTGAAACCATCCTCAAAATATTTATTTAATGAAATGGCAAGAACTATTCTACATTTTATTAGCATATGACAAGAGTTCCAATTCATTTATTAATTTTAAATATCCTATGAAATTCTCTTATATTCGGTTCTTCCCTTTACATTTTACAGGAAGTCAAACTGATTACGACGGCCTTCAGGACATAGCGACTTTATGCTCTGTTCCGCTTTTCTAAACAAGGTTTACAACGAAATAATATTGTTAGTGCTCATAAAATTAGTTTAAATTAACTGAAAACTTTATTTCATAACTTTCATGTCCGGATAGTTTTTTAAAAATAATAAGCTATTGGGTTTGATAGGAAATAAAAAAAACCACAACCTTCGTGAAACATGTTAATTAAAAGATCTAATAAGTGTCAAGTATGTATTAAATATATTGAATTGTTACGTGATATAATGCATAAGAAGTGGTTAGATGTATATAACTGATATAGAATAAATAAAGTTATTTTATTAATCTTGCAAAATAGTCCTTGACTATACCTCCTTTCTTGTAGTTGGTATAAAAAAAAAAAATATATACTAGGAAACTGTCATACATTTTAGGTTTAAAAAGTTTTTTTATAAACATTTATAGTTATGAAAGGGGAAGAAAATCCAACATGTTAACGTTTAAAGTTGTATATACATTACAACATAACTACCCTTTCTGTCGGAGCTTGGAGTACGTCATGCGTAATAATTAACGATAATGGGTTATTATATAAACTACTAAAACTGTAGATAAGATTTTTCGGGACCACAATGTCAGAGTAACTTTTCCTTGTTATTGAAAATAATATCGTTTAAAATCAATCTCAACAACTGTTATGCAAGCAAAATATCCACGCACTGAGATGACATTTCTGGTATATTGTTTACTGTTGAATATTGCACATATTTTTTTTCCTTTTTCCTATTTTAAAGAACGTATTACATAAGAAATAATATTGAAATCATCATCTTATTTATGCGGACAAATAATTGCCTCGCATTACATTTATTTATAATTTTGCATGTATAAGGCCTTACAACTTACAATTATCAAAAGAAAAATATCACAATGAAGAAGTAATAAACAGAACTCAACAAATTCCTTTAAAAAATACAATTTATCAAAATATATTAGATAACAAAAGGTTTGAAGCCTTGAGATGTGATTCTGCTGCATGCGTACGTGAATGCGCCTATAGGTACACCGTCTGCGGCATGAAGTTGCGCCTGGCGCCTAGCGCTTGATAGGCACGGCATGCGACTAAAAATTAATATTAAAAATTTAATTACTTACCTTGACATTATCTATTTGTAATACTGAATATGATAACAATTACAATCATTCTATCATTTTACCCTGCTCCCATTAATAATGGAATATACAAATACAGATAAATATTTTGAAAATAAATTTAGGTTATTCATGGGGTCTTATCCATCTAAATAACCAAAATCATTGAATACACCCATTAGCATGATAACAAGTGTATCCTCATGATTGACGCCAAGTGATAAAATAAAAGCGCGAGCCAATCCCTGAGTGTTCCGATCATCGAAAAATTAACCGTATAAGTGTGAGTATATCAGTATGGCTCTACCAAATGGAACTTATTTGTTGTTGATTCAGGCAAAAACACTTAACTCTTTAACAAAACTTAGATTTCAAGCAAAACTCAAATCACTCCACCCCTCAACGATTGTCATTTCCTTAGCATCAAGCAAATATGACAAATATTCAACTTAAGAAATGATTTAGAAAAGATTGAACATCTTCAAACTACAGTACGTAAAATTCGAGTAACCAGTATATAGTTTCTGTCATAGCTAAAATATCAGGTCATCAGTAGCAAATCGCATCTCATGAATTCTACGTGTAAAAATTCATGAATTAGTGCTCACTTGAGAAACTATTTTTAATCCCAGTATCACATTGCAATTGCAGGGGGGTATATGAATCTGTATATATTCTGGAACCTCAGGTCAGTCACCCAGACGTATATATTCGCATATAAAGAAAAAAGATGATGAATCTTTTATTGAACCTCTGCTAAATCTTGTTATGGACACAGATTATTACTATCAACTAAACAACGACTGCCGAGAAAGCCCAGGCCTTATAATCCGAAGCAATATTGATTGCTTCCCACAACTTACATAGATGTATTAATATTCCTATGGCGGACAAAATCAGATATACGAACTAAAAAGAATTTAAAATTCATGTGGCATCAAAACATATAAAATTTGCATAAAACATTTACAGTTGCAAGCAAAAAACACACATAAATAGCTTTTGTTTAAATCATATTATTTAAGCCCTTATTCCTTAAAGACTTCTATCAATCTCGTTGTGTTAATACTGAAGTAAAATTTTACGTCAATTTCGAAATCATATTGAAAACACAAGTACTAGCCGTGCTAGATCAAAAAGATTTACTTTCTTTCATCTTTTTTTTTTTAACTGTTTCGTCAGGTACCCTGAATTCGTCCCTGTCCTAATGACAACAACCGTTCCTGTGTCTGTAAGAAAGTCTCAATAAATTGTTGTTAAGTGAAAAAACGGATATTTTTTAACATCTAAGTAAATTTAATGCATCTACCAAATTTCTTCAACATAGCACGCCTGGGTCATTAAAAAACAGAAAAGTAGCACTGTAAAATATCTAAGGTGACAAATAATGGCCACCCCATGATAAATCATCATACATTTCTGCAATGCAAAATTTCCATATCAAGTATCATTATTAAAAATATGAATAGAAGATTTGAAAGCAGGAACTTAATATCACTGTGACAGATATTAATTATGTTTTCTTTAAATTATATTTTAAATTTCCTCAATTTTTATCATTCATAGTATAATATGAATAGCATTTATTTTCTATTTATATAACATTTAAAATTCTATCTACATAATGTACTACCCTCAATTCAAAACTAACCTCCTTATTACTTAAGATCTATCTTGAATCTTAAATCAAACATTTCCGTTTAATAAAATTAAAGAACGGTATTATAACTACTTAATTTCAAACTTATTCATTTACCAAACTATTATCTATGTTACATCTTAAACACCTCTAGTCAAAACCATTCCTTACTCATTAATTCAATATATAATATCCTTATTTCTCTCTGATTCTAGAACCACAATTACCCCATTAATCAAAAGAAACCATACTTTAACCTTCTTATTCTTATCATTATAGTATCCCACTAATAAAGAAACCCATATTTTATCTTTTACTTCTTTAATCCATGAACCATATCCGCACATAATTAATGAAAGAACCTTATCTTTTAACACTTCTAATTTTAGAACCACACCTGTACCCATTAAGTAAAGAACCATAATTTATATTCTTACCCTATTTCAAGTACCATTCCTGTACCCCATTAATAATAAACCTCATCTCCAACCAATTTTAATTCAGGACCATCCCTGTACACCCATTAATTATAGAACCATAATTTTATCTTTAAACCACCTTAATTCAAGAACCATACTTTACCACATTCATTCAAGAACCATATCATTATCTTTAACTACTTTAATTCAAGAAACATACATTTACCCCATTATTTAGAGAACCATAATTTCATCTTTAACTACTATAATTTAAGAATCATACCTTTACCCCATTTAAATTCAAGAACCATGTCTTTACCTCATTTTATTTAAAGAGACATAATTTCCTCTTTAACTACTTTAATTCAAGAATAATACCTTTACCCCATTAATTCAAGAACCATATCTTGACCCCCTCCCCTCTCCGGACATAATTTCAGTCACGGGCAGGCACTTTAATTTTACCGCCAAACTTCCCTGAAGCTAGCTGTAAAGCTTCTTTACATCTTATCTCTCTATCTCATACGAGATGGTTGCATACAGAGCACTAATATTATCTTCTGATAAAACTTAATAGAATATGATGTGGGCTCTCTTTAGAAGGTGTATGATAATTATAGTGTAGTGATAGAAGGAAAAACTGATTACCTGTAACGTAAACACAATATATCTTTATTTAGTTAAAACATTTCAGACTGTTTTGTTAACAGGGACACATTAAGACTCCAACGTAATAATAGTTTATTAACAGAAGTTGTTGTTGTTGATTATATGCGGACATTTAAATATTAAATTTTATTGAAAAAATGAAATTTCTTCTTTCTATACTCGTAATCATTGGTAACTTGAATGTGTTGCTTGCAAACAATGATAATTGTAGAGTAAACGATTTGAATGTTTTAATGGTAATTCTGCGTCAACTTCGAACAGACTTTGCCAACTTGAAAATCCAGCACGCTGAACTCAGACAAGAAATATCGGCAATTAAAGGTATTCTATAAAAATATTTATTCTAAGATGACAGTGCTTATTAAGGTGACTCAACTGAGGTATTCTTTGACATGACTGGGTCAGAACCTTTTTTTTCGAGATATTTATACCATTTCATTAAGGTCTATACCAATACACTATACAAAATTTCAGAACATTAAAAAAGATGCTCTTTATCCTTTTCAATAGTTATCACTTTTATTGCGCAAAATTTATGTACTAAAAACAGAAAAAATAAGACTTAAATCGGTCTAAAATTTTCTCTAAAATCAATTTTCTGTATAAGTCTTAGTATATTTCTATATATATTTCCATTTTAAGTGCCCATGTTGATCAGTGCATAACATTTTAAAGATAAAAAATCATACTTGAAATTAAATATAGTGTTGTTTGAAAATCATTCCTTATTCAGGTTGAAGAGAAATTACTGCAAAATCATTATGATCAATCAATTTCATTTTTTTTTCTTGAAAAATCATTAAATGATCAAATGAAATTATGTTTCGTCTGCTATAAGATTACTTTGCACAACCTTATGTGCATTTCACTTTGATTTGCTAAAACAGACATTCCATAGATTAAAAGAAAACACGAAAATTTCTTTTTACTAATAGACAAAACCATGGCATTTTATGCCCAAGAAACTATTATTTTATGTGACTTCACAGTAACATCAAGAGTTACTACAACACTTCCAGTGTGGGAACTTGAAAACATATGTTTTATATTCCCATCATTTGTGGCGCGCATGAACAATTATAACTGTTTATGTGCCAATTATACAATTATTTTGCCATTCCATTTAAAATCATCCTTCTAAATCAAATTCCACTACAAAGTTGTCCAGAGTCAATTAATAATTTTGAAATTTATTGGGGACTATTCCTCAAACATTCAAGATAGTGAGGAATTCTTAAAATACTAGTAGTGAGATTATTATTATTATTATATGAATTAAAAAAGTGTGCTTTTTATTTCTAAGGTAAAATGCTACATTCCTACCAAAAGTTGACAACATCTCAGATCTAGATGATTATGAGTTGCATTGACTATATCGTAGGTGGGACAGTAAAAGAGCATTGATAATGTAAAATTTCTAAGTTCAAAAACGGGCCATTTTTTTCAAATCCATGTTACAGTTAAAGGTCTTGCAGAGAGTCCTATTATGCTGTCAAAGTAGTATAAAATCTCAACTCCTTTCAAAGCAATAGTCAATTAGATATAAAAATATCTGAATTAGATCGCAAATTTGAACGTGTATTCTACGTCCAAAATTGGCTTAATGCTTGATAGAGCTTTCTCCTCCTGTCTACAGGTTTAAAGAACGATGATTAAGCACAAGTGTACACAGTTTCATAGCCATTTGTCAATGGACATTTAAATTTTTTGAGGTTTTATGCAAACTTAAACGTAAATTTTAAGTCGAAAAAGCAGCATAATTTTGTCAAAATGCTAGATAGAGTTACCCCCCCCCCCTGTCCTGTCTACAGGTTGGAGCAGGATGGTGAACAATTGTGCAAAGTTTCAAAGCCAAATGCCTTTGAAAATTGAAAATATGTGAGCTGTTACAAAAACTTAAACATAAATGGTTACGCCGACGCTCGGGTGACTAAGGTAGACTACTTATTAACAATTGTCTGCTATTATTGTGATTGACCAATAGTTGATATTGGATAATGTTAAGGATAAACTAAACATTTGCTTGAAATATAGACAGACTGTCTTTTTTTATATTGAACTAACAGGCAAAATCCTATATATAATACAGAAATTTCAAACTAGAGTATTTTATCTTTCATTTGAAGTAATTTCAAAAGTTGAAATGAATTCCGGTAACATTCAAACTTATATTGACTTCCATACACTGTATATACTTCGATAGACATAATGTCACTTTATAGACGAGTGATAACAACTCAGATTTTTCAACTAGTCCGCACGTTTACTCGGTATACCATTGCATTCAAAAATTTGAGATATACAACATTTTTTGTGCCCCCCACTATAGGGGGCGGGGCATCAGATTTACCATTGTCGTCGGTCCATCCGTCCATTTGTCCGTCCGTTCTTACTTTGTGTCGCATGTGGCTCAAAAAGTATTTGACCTAGAGCGATGACTCTTTACAGGAATGTTGCTCAGCTTGTGAAGTTGTTCACCTACAGTTTCACTTATAGATTTCTTTTTGTTTTGTCAGAGTAATTGCCCTTGATTAAGTAAAAAATTGCAATTTTCAGATTGTGTCGCATGTAGCTCAAAAGGTATTTGACCTAGGGTCATGACACTTTCTTAACAGAAATGTTAATAAGAATGTGTAGTTGTGCCCCTGGGTATTTTTATGTGAATTTATTTAATATCTATAGAGTTATTGCCCTTTACTTAGTAAAAATATGCAATTTACAACTTGTGTCGAACGAAACTCAAGAAGTTTTTAACCTAGCGTCATGAAACTTTACAAGAATGATGATAGTGTACCGGGGGTTTTGCTTGTTGATTTATTTTTGTGTTTTGTCGTAGCTCAAACAACATTTAATCTAGAGTCATGAAACGTAGCATGTGAAGTTGTGCAACGTTAGTTTTGCTTGTAGATTTATCCAGTAATCAAGAGTTATTGTCCTTGACCTAGTAAAAACCGTTCCATTCAGTTGTTTTATTTGTTTCTAGAGTGATTTACAAATCAACTAACTTAACAGGAATAATTATCAACATCGCCGTGAAGCTATGCACCTTGGGTTTCAGCTTTGTTTTAGTTATTACCCTTGCCTTAATATAAGTTTGCGATTTTCATTTTTTCAGGCAGAGCTCAAAAAGTATTTGACCTGTACGTCTGAAAGTTTACAAGAATGATGGTCAGCACATGTACTTATGCAACTTGGGATATGCATATTCAGTATTTGTAAAGATCTTGCCCTTTACTTAGAAAAAGAGTTTTAGTTTTCAACTTGTGGCATATTTAGACCAAAATATATTTAACCTATAGCCATAAAATTGACAAATAGTGGAGTGTGGGGACACCCGTGTGCAATGGACACATTTCGAGTTTGATATTTGTTTTGATTTTTTTTATTGCAGTTTGATTGTTTGCAGTTACGTAAAAATAGCCTGTTGTACTACAAGAAAGATGTTTGTTTCATATTTAAGGCATAGTTTTTGCATCATTTCTTATCCCCTGAGCGTAACAGATGGATCTCTTCATAAATGTTGTTCTATAATGATAATTTTTGATTTAGAGAATATGGCATATGTCGCCCTTAAGAGTAGAAACTATACGTATAATTAGTTGATGAGATAACTATAAAATAAATAATGAGGCCTCACTTGGCAATGATGACTTTATCAATTGGCAAAACTGGAAAAAATTGTGAATATCAAAGCTGGTCCTGAAAAGAATAAAGGTGTAATCTGATAAACATCCAATGATTTATGCATTATGTCTATACACAATTTTTTAAACACATCTGTTTCATTTTAAGTATTAATTGCGCTTAGGAATCAAAAGATTATGTCGCACAATTTATGCCGAATGAACTACTTTTTACTTACAATTCTTGACGCCGTACAATGTATTTACAATGTATTCATAACACTACAAAATTTGATTGGCAAAATAATCCTAATGCATTTGAAATAAGGTCAATGTTGATGGAACGTCGCTGTTTTGTGAAACGTTCGACATTTGAGGGGATTGTCGAATGTTTCATAGAGTATTTATATGAAAGATGGTAGCTAAATTTCGAATCAGGCAAATAAAGCTTCCAGGTGCTGCTAGGACAGGTCGTCCTTAAAATCACCGTTTCTAAAGACAGACGGCTACATGCAAGTTCTTAAGAAATGTTTTTCAGATTAAAAGTACACATACGTCGCCCCGACTCGGGATTACATGGTAGTGCGAGACCAAGATTTAAGCGTCTGAGAAAGTAACTTCGCTCCGATATTCTTCTTTTTACCCGCGAATTAACACCCCCCCCCCCTCCCCCTGACCCCACATGACTTTTTCTTCTTTCCAAAACTTAAATATAGTCATTCTAGAAAAATTCATAAATGTCACAGGGTCTATAATAAAGTATCTCTATTGCAAACTCTGATTTGTGCTTTAGAAATTGATTAACTGACTGAAACGGTGACGGTTAGGGCAGATGGTGAATATCTTGGAGAACATAGCGAGTTAAAATAATGGGACCTAACGTTGTATTTTTATAAAAGCAGCAAGTGACATTATGCTCGAAATATTACTCCTAAATATAAAATCACAAACAAAATATTCCAATGTCTATGAACGTAATGCTTACAATTTAGTTATTATAATTGCTATAATACTTGCAGCTGTATATTTGACTTCGATATATTCGTTATTTTTCTTGCAATAGTGTTTAAAAAAAATCAAAAAGTGAGAAAGTGTTACAGCCTCGTTTCAATTGAGCCTGTTTCCGGACGGTACTGAAAAATTCAAACTACCTTCCACGTCTCCTAGTACAGGTTCAGGCGGAGTTCAACAAATTAATAAGGGTGAAATTTTGAAGTTAGAAAAGTTTGCAAAAATTTACGAGAACTAAAAGTGTCTTGTTTTGTAGAACAAAACTTATATTTATTCTCGTATCGATTGCATGAATATGAAAATTTTCATTTGTAGGGTTTGCTTCTAAGAACGTTTTCAGATTATAATTAGTAGTCATTGAAGCATTTATTCGTAATACTGTAATATAATTTTATACAAAAGTCAATTTGCTACAAACGAATAACTAACATACGGTATTCAAATTTTGTTGTTGTTTTTTTCTCTGCAGACGACAAGTCGCTTTTACCAATTGTTGGATTCAACGCCCGTCTATCTTCTAACGAAACAGATAAGAGATTGCGAAAGGTCATCTTCGATACCGTCATAACAAACCAAGGTGAAGGCTACGACAATTCTACCGGGGAATTTACTGCACCCTACACTGGACTCTATTTCTTCTCAGTCCAGTTTTGTTATGAGGGAAATGCGATTTACGAAATATATCAAGAACGTACACGGTTAACAAGCAGTTTGAAGTTAGACAGTGATACTAGTTGTAGTTCTGTGAGCACAATCGCCATGGTAAACAAAGCGGAACAAGTGTGGGTACAAACTCACTTAGAATCTATTAATTCTATTAATGAACATTACGGATGGAATACTTTTTCTGGATCTCTCTTAAACAAATAACTACATGTATATATTAGCAAACTAGATATAAAATACCCCCAGGAAAGTTCCCATAACCGGATATTAAATAAATATTAATTATATGACAAAAACGGCTTCGCTTGCAATTTATCACTTAATACAAAGATAATTAAAATACTAAACAAGTCCTGCCTAAAAAGGCTCATCATTTGTTATATAGTTATATTTATATATTTGAGGGAAATACACTTAGTGTGTTTTTTTAGAAAATATTGACAATTGCTACACAGTCTCTTTGTGAATAGAATAATTATGTATTTGTTTTGATTTCCAACACAATAGATATGTTATGTGTAAAACTCTGCACACTATAAATGGTCTATATATATGAATATATAATAGTGTCATATAAGGCCTGTGATAGGGAACACAGCTCTCCATACATAGTTTATTCTTTCTTTTATTCAAATAAGATATATTTATTCAAATAAGATATATTAAGTAAATGTTTCATATATTTATATTACATGTATTAATGTCTTTTACTAAAGGATGAGCATAGTATATCTTTAACAAAAGTGTTATCAATTTATTGTTTACATGATATTATATAAACATATAATATGATTAATCATTTACTAACAATTGTATTAAGGAATGTTTGACGATATGTTTTTTTTTATTGAACATATAAAGTTTTATCCTAAAATATGTTAAGCATTTATAACATATTTCCTTTACAATAAACGTTGTATTGTGCAATGCAGGAATTGTTGTTTTTATTTCATTGATTTGTTAGGGCCTTAAGTTACTCCAACACTTGTTATGTGTCGACTTACCAACTTTACCGATGGAGAAATATCTTTATTGACCCTCCTTTCATTATTAACGGGCAACAGGACACCCACGTAAAACAACTTAACTTTATGATAATGTATAGATAGTTTTGTCACATAACCCAAAATCAGTTCCTACTAGGTTTCTAACCTGCAGCAGTTAGGGCCAAGTGATACAATGTATCGAATATAACCACTCGGTCAAAGAAAATCTACATTTGTTCTTGGCATTGAAACTGTAGAAAATAAAAACTAATGTCACTTATGAGGCCGCACATTAAACGAGCAAACTATTTGCGTAATTAAACTTGACTATTATAATGTTCGGTAAGCATGTCAAAATAGTATCTTAAATACATATATTTAAACAATCAGTCAGTCCGTAATACACTGTATTTCAAATTCTACAGGCAACTAATTCTGTGAATAATGTCTACACAGAAAGGAAATGATGATACATTTACATTTTACAGAGCGCTTTTAAACATTTTGTGTAGGAGATTTTAACAAGTAACGCTTTAAATGAGGAAAACGGTGTTGTTTACATGAAGTTGTAATGATATGACATGAATCTCGTATAATGTTTTTATTGTCATTTTAAAATTATATATAGCAAATTTCTATGTGGTATCCGCCGAAGATCAGTATTGTATGGCTATACCGTGTGACTTTTTGTGTTTTGCGTGGGTATAAAAACAAATACAAAAGACGGTCCCTCAAGTTTTATTTTCTACTATAAATTTTGAAATATGTCAACATATTTGTTTGAAACTGAACAGCCTGCTCATTCTAGCGAGAACCAGTACATAAAATGGTTCCTTAGAAAAAATGTTCAGCACTTTATAGTTTTTGCCAATTCAGAAAAACATAAAAATGTATAGAATAAAGTCAAATCTGGACCGTCTGTTGTATTAGTTTTTGTCCCACGCAACTCATATAAATGTCACACGATATAGTCCCAGTGGTTGAAGATAAACTGTGTTGACCAATTTTCAGGTGCAGTTGCTTTGAGATAATGCTAATAGGTCTCGAATGATACTTGTTTACCCCGACACAAGATGAATAAAACGCCCGCCTGTAAAACAAAATTTAAATCTATTATTTGCATGAATTTTCATAACAAATGATAATGTCATACTTTGTAATATTCAGAACAGATAATGAGTTTATACTTAGTAATATTCATAACAGATGAATATATCATTCTTAGGAATATTCCTAATAGATGATAATGTCATACTTAGTACTATTCAGAACAGAGGATAATGTAATTCTTAGTGATACTCATAAAAGATGATAATGTCATACTTGGTAATATTTATATCATATGATAATGCAATACTTAGTAAACTAAATATTGAATGGTCACGTAGCATAATTCATAAAAAGTGGTTGGATGTAAGTAATTGGTATAGAATAAATAATCTGGCAAAATGATCCTTTAATAGATTTTCTTTCTTATATTTGGTATGAAATATTAACTAGGGAAACAATTATACATTTAAGGTTTAAAAAAGTGTTTTATGTTTTATGAAACATTTATAGTTCTGTAATTCCTTTATGGAAAAAGAAGTAAATACAAATGTGTACATTAAAAGTTATTATGACATTACGTTCCTTTCGTCTGTGCGTGGAATAAGCAAATGTAAGAGACGTTTGGCGATCTAGTTGATATATTTCACAAAACCATTAGAGCAAGTCGCCCACTGATTCATGCTTATTTACATGAAAATTATATAATATATATAATTTAAAATCTATTTAAAAGTATGATTGTCAATTGAACAACGAAAGTAATTTATACATTGACAACGGCACACAAAAACTACGAATATTATCAAATAAAAATGTCAAAATATATGCAAAATTATAGTAATGCAAATCTTTTTTTTTTGTCCTTTTTAGTAAGTGAAGATAATCTTGTTAATCGCAACTCTTTTATCTTATCATAATACCCACCGTCGAATATTATAGCGCTGAGATGACTTTTCCATGGATTTACTGTTGAACATTGCATATTTTGTCAATTCAGTTTGCAAAAAAATTAATTACCCTTTATTATATTGAAAAAAAATCATATTCACTAGGTGCAGTATTATATTTACTGCATGAACTAGAGTTTGCCAGTGTGAAAATAGATTGAGACTCATATTCAATGACCATACACTGTAGACTGTTAATAACGCATTAAAAATAATTGTTGCGTTTTCTTCTTAAAGCCATATTTCTCGATTAAAATATACTTACTTTACTTTCATAGTTAAAGATTACGCCGCAATTGTGAGTATAGAATTGAATTACCTTGGTGTGCGCAGTCTTCGCGTGGTCGTTGCAAGACTGACACGTTCCTCTTTTCCCCGCGCTTCAACGAAACAGGCAAACGTTGTTTAAGGTTGTATTTTTGTGATTTATTTTAATTCTTAACCTTTTCATAATTATAATAAAACAATTATTGACTAGAGTGCCTTTGAATATGATGTTAAATTTTACGTGCAGAAAGTCATAATGCCTTGGCCAAAGGCGATATTCAATGTCAAACTAGTCAATAATTGTATAGTACTGCATTTATCTATTATTATATAAGACCTTACAACTGACAATAATATAAAAATGAAAACGTATAACACATGAAAAAGATAATGACTGTAATGTTAAAGTACTAATGAATAAATTAGCTTAATAATAAGCTTAAACTTACAATACGGATTTGAAGTCTTTTGATAATATCTATATGAATGCTGCAAAGACGTTTGTATATGAGAATGTGCTAAAGTTCTGACTTAATATTTTCTAATATGAGCATTTATAACTTGCTACATGAAGACGATAATAAGAGATAATGTAATAATATAGTTGGAAACATTGATGACTTTGAAATTGTTTTTGTTAAGTTTAAAAACTTTTTTTGGAATACATGAAAACTACTCAATTCTATAATGTCCAATATCCTCTCTGGGTAAATGTCCTACTGAAATTATTAATGCTAGTGTACATGCTCATTTTCCCATTGTTTAGTTGTGCTTTATTGACTATACAGTAGCATGTGACGTAACCTCTAAGATGCGACGCGCTGAAATAAGTACGGAAACTAATCGGGCGCAATTTAGCTAAATATCAGGTGTGGTAGCATTTATTTGTTAATGTCGTGTAAGAATCGAAATACTATATCCAAATCGGTTATCGCTTGATAAAATCACTGTTTGTCGTTCGGATGCGCTACGCCCTCGTGATATAATTCCTCGCATCCAAACTCCAAACAGTGGTTTATTGAGCGATAAAATCACAGTTTGGGATATATTATTTCTTAAATCAAAAGATTGCCTTTAATAATGGTGATTGGTAAACAATAACTATGTTTTACCAATAGTTGATATTGGTAGATGTTAAGAATAAAATATAGATCTGCTTGAAATATAAAAAGACTGCACACCTCCTATTTATAATTTGCAAGTACATATAGCAAGTTAATCCCGATGAATAGTTAAAGAAATGTCCTTATGTCACGTGAGTTATGTATCGTTTATGCGAAGAAAATTATAAAATTAAAAAGAATTATGGTAAAATCTAATCTTATTTTTACTTTTCCTGTCAGTAACAAGACCATTTATAAAACCTTAGACTTTTTTTCTAATAGTCTACACGTTCAATCGATAGACAATTGCATTCAAAACGATGGTATACAACATTTCTTTTTGATATTTGTTTAATCAGTATGATTGTTTACAGTAACCTAAAACTAGTTCTAATATTCTTCAACAAAACTGTTTGTTTCATTTTAGAAAGCCGAAAATTGTTCATTTAATGACATACAAAATGCATGGTTATTACTTTATTTCTTAAATCCTAAATGAAACAGAGGCATCTTTTCAAATAAATCTTAAGTAATAATAATCATGTCGTTTTGGCGTAAACATATGTCATGTGCCAACACACACCTTAGAACTATACGCACAATTAGTTGCTAAGTAATTTTAAATAATGGCATAAGCCTGCACACACCCTATTCAAATTACTCATCATAAGTTGATAAGTAGTAAATATGTCGTAAATAATGAAGCTTAACTTAGCAATAATGACATTATTACTTAGCAACATATTGAAAATAAATGCAAATATCAAAATTGATCCTCAACAGAAACAGGTGTAATCCGATAAAAATCCAGTGATTTATGCATTTTGTCAGAAAGTAGGTCTGTTTCATTTAAGGTCTTTATTGTGCCTAAGAATCTTAAGGTTCTGTCGCACAATTTATATTGAATAACCTTTTTCTTGCATACAATTCTTTTTCAGCAAGTTGTACACGAAAAAGTAGCAATAAAAGTACCATAAATAACATAAAGTAAAACTCAATGGATAAATTTCTTACAGAAAATTTGCACATGGTTTTGTTTATATTGGTTTATATAGGTGAACATTACTCTGGTCTTCCCTTTTCCATCTTCTGTGTTCGAGTGGTCAAGGTAGTTGAATCTCACAGCAGTGGGTGTGAATCTCAGGATTTTTCATTTGATGAATGTATCAAGCTAGCTTACGAAGCATCGCTGATTCTACCTGATTTCTAGCTTTACAGCGTTGGTATGACGTAGACTTACAAAAAAACGACCATTTTCTTTCTCGAAAGTACAAATAAGATGATTTAACCTGATAGAAATTACCATTGTTATTTTGAAATTTCTATTTATCTATTACAAAAACTGTATTTACTGATTATAAAGATACATCACATTTTACGTTTTACGTTTCTTAAAATAATAACATATTTTTCTACACTATGTTTGATGTTATCAAGACTTGTCTATTTTACTCATCTGGAATGATATTGAAGATAAGAATTTAATTTTCGTGAATATTCGACATTACTTTGTCAGTATACCATTTTGGAAACGAAATGAATAACAATTTACAATCATTTTACACCCGTGGCTCATCAAACATAAAATTAAACAATTATACACATACTATTTTAGAAAATAAACTTAAGATTATTGATGGGGGTCTTATCCATCTAAAGGACCAAAATCAGTGAAATGAGCCCCATTAGATGAACAAGTTTATCACTTTTGATTGAAAGCCAGAAGTAGCAAAATTAAAATGGCGACGAGCAATCCCAGAGCATTCGATCAGCGTAAACATTCTATACGATGAATTTGACTTAATAACCAGTATGACTTTCTGACCAGTTGGAGACTAATTTGTTGTTGATCAGGCAAATGAAAACTCAAACTGTTGAACAAACACTTGAGATTTCAAGCAAGTGCTCAAATGCCCTTGAAATCTCAGTATTTGTCACGTTTCTAACATCTTGTCGAAAACGACAAATTAAAACTTATAGACCCTTTCATTTAAGCGATCAAAGTCAGGGAAAAGTTACTTCCCTTACCGGATGTGACATGAATGGAGGATTATACTATACAGACCGCGTAGAATGTAAGCTTATAAAAAAGTTAAATGCGTAAATACTGATCGTTTGATGAAAAAATTTACTTATGCATACATAACGTCACTATCAAAACAATAAAAAGAAATACAAAAAGAAAAATGTAGATTTGTTCTCGCTACGGGGTAAAACAGCGGAATTTCAAAGTGAATATATATCTATTCATAAGATTTCTCTAATGCCAGGACAAAAAGCTAGTGACTAAATCAAATTTTAATACTTTAATAACAACCATATACACTGAAACTACCATAAATAAATTTAAATAGTCATTTTCTAGTTTTCTGCGTGATTTTCTGTCATTTAGAAAATTCCGGCGTATTTGTGACAAACATGAAAATAAGATTGCCAATGGTTTTTTTTAATGATTGTTGTCAAGCTTTAACAGAACAATAGCAGAATGTATTCTGTCAACACTTATAATTCTTTTTCATTATGCCATATAAAAAAATCTTTCAAAGAACCAGTGAAGGATATAATTTTATAAATATTCCTGAAAGAACGAAAAGCATGTGGCAATGACTTTTGTAACTTTAGATTCGCAACAGACGATTATAAGATAATTTTGATTATACACATATTTTCTTATGATTATAAAAATAAAGACTTTTTCCCAGTAACGTATTTCATAAATAAATAGATGTGCATTATATAAGCGCCCCTGGGCTATAACGTATTAATTAACAGGGTGCATATGTTGTATATACAACCGGCACTTGGCTGGGATATCATTAATCACCAGGGTGAATATTTTAGATTTATCACATTACATAAGATTACGTCACTTTTGTTAGTTGTCAAAATATTTTTCGTCCGAATTTGGTTATGGATCACCCTAGGGACTTTATTGGTCATGCCATGCTGATTTGATACTCCAGAATGACTACCAACTGGAAAAGAAAAAAATACGTAAACTTATAATTTAGTTAATAACAAATTTCTGTGTACGTGTTTCTTAACTTGTTTGTTTAGTGATTTTTTTAAATTTTAGCTGAGTATGTTGAATGTCGCTTACAGCTTCATGTATTCAACTAGTATAATCATAATATTAATAAAAATGATATTTTTATTGTCTATACATAAAACAAATAACAAAATGCAAAACAATCAAATCAAACATTAATTTTTATGCATGCATAATTTTCGCGGTTGAACATCTGCAGGCTTAACTTCACCGTACCGTTTCTGCAGATGCTAATGCACAAAAAAGGTGTTACCTTTTTATATAGTTATAATTATAGTTCATTATAGTTAAGTTTTGGATGCTTAATTTTCCTTTCGTTATCTAATAAAATTATCTTGCAAATGCCTTAAATATGATGCCTCATGGGTGGTTTTTCCTCCATGTTTCAGGGAAGTGTAACAGCAACGAACATGAATATTTTTGTTACAAAGCGAAAATTTAAAGAAAACTGCACAGTATACTGGTACATTTATATTAGTGAGATGTCAAGGTCAACCGTTTTGAATACACTTATCTGTTAGTGAACATGTTATTTTACTTAAAGATGTCAGCTATCTGTGATTACATTAATGATGCTTTTGTTGAGCAGAAGTATGCTGATTGCAATGATGATAATTATGCTATTATTGTGATGTCCTATAGACTAATGTTATAATGTATGTGAGACCACCATAGTATATATGTATATTGTATGTAATATGATACCGGGACTTCCGGAAAAACATGGAACCTTAGAAAACACGATTAAACCAGAAACATAGTTGTTATCAATTAATATCCACCATTAGGACTTATCATCTGGCGACGAGGATAAAAACAAACAAAACGGAATTACTTATATAATATTTGGATATATTTTACATGTGTTAATTGATGGATTAAGACGTTAACCATGAACAATTTACCAGCATTTCCAAGTTTTGATCTTGAAACGGATAAATCCAATGCAGGCACGCGTTGGGAGAAATGGATTGGGCGCCTCGAAAATTTATTTGTGGGGATGAAAATATCAAACGCTGACCAGAGAAGAGCATTATTACTACATTACGCCGGAGAAAAAGTGTACGACATCTATGACGTAGAGAAAAAGGACAGCGCAGCGACTTATGACGCAACAAAAAAGGTACTTAGCGACTATTTTGCTCCCAGAAAGAATGTTCAAATTGAAATTTACAACTTTAGATCATACAAGCAATTAGAAGCACAAACGATTGATGAATATGTGACTGAGTTAAGAACTTTGGCAAAAGAACTGTGCATTCGCAGACATTGACAA
Organism: Ruditapes philippinarum; assembly: GCF_026571515.1. Lineage (NCBI taxonomy): Eukaryota > Metazoa > Mollusca > Bivalvia > Venerida > Veneridae > Ruditapes > Ruditapes philippinarum. Next base: position 110,652 of record NW_026856388.1, read on the forward strand.
TGAAATTTTTACAACAAGTGATACAACATGGCCGCTCAAATCAACTCAGAAGAAGAGCGTTACGTGAACCAGATAAAAAAAACTCGATGACATTATTACAATGGGACGTATGTTTGAACAATCAGATATGCAAGCATCCGCAATGGAAAAATTCAGAAAAATTCTAGATCTGTACACAAGGTTTTCAAAGTTCAATAGTAGAACACGAGGACGAGCGCCGATGCCTCATGGCCGTGGGAACAGTAGAGGGTCGTATGCAAATTTTGGAGGTCGTGGGAAATATGGTCCGAAGAACCAATCGAATCAACGAAGTAGAAACCGTGATGGTGCGTCAGCCAATACTTGCAGAAAATGTGGTTATGAATTCCCGCACAGAGATAAGCCGTGCCCAGCCACAGGTAAAACCTGCAATGTATGCAAGAAACCTAATCATTTCGCGCGCTGCTGTTTAGCGCCGAAATATCAGCATGTCAAAGAGGTCAGCGATAACGCCAGCAGTTTGCTACAGTTCGATTCGGAAGAGGAGTACCTCTATAACATAACAGTGAAAAATGTCGGTAAACAAAAAGGATCAAAAACGCCCGAAACACAGATAAAAGTCAACGATAAAACGATTACGGCTACAATAGACACAGGATCAAGTGTGAATATACTAGATGAAACCACGTATGATTACTTAGGAAAACCTAAAATAAAAACAAAAGGGCTGCCAAATTTACTTCCATACGGAGGGGGAAGTGCATTAAACGTAAAGGGCTGTGTGAATTTAACGGTCGAAAAGAACAGAAAATACACAGTAACACCATTTTATATTGTGAAAGGAAACTATGGAGCTCTATTAGGGTGTGAAACATCATGTGAATTAGAAATAATAAAAATAAACCAAGGGATAACGGCCAATATGGAAGATAAATATCAAGGAATTTATGACGGTATTGGGAAATTAAAAGGACAAAAAGTCAAATTACACATAAACCGTGATGTAAAACCTGTAGCGCAGAGAAATCGACGTACGCCATTTCATTTAAGAAAGAAAGTTCAAAAAAGGAAATTGAAAAGCTACTTGAAAATGACATCATAGAAGAAGTTAAAAAAATGAATCAACACCATGGGTGTCACCGATTGTCACCCCACCGAAGAAAAATGGAGATGTAAGATTATGCATAGACATGAGAGAGGCAAACAAAGCTATTGAAAGAGAACGGCATCCAATGCCAACAATAGATGAACTTATACACGACATGAACGGTGCAAAAGTGTTTCAGCAAACTAGATTTAAAAGCTGGATATAATCAGCTGGAATTAGATGAAGAATCGAGATCAATCACTACATTCTCTACACACATGGGCTTATACAGATATAAACGTTTGAATTCGGTACTAACTCTGCAAGTGAAGTGTTTCAGAAAACAATCAGTTTCCATCATTCAAGACATAGCTGGTGCCAAGAATATTTCGGATGATATTAATAGTGTATGGAAACAGTCAAAAAGATCACGACAAGGCACTTGATCAAGTTTTTCATGCATTGCATCGTAACGGGCTGACATTTAAATAGAGAAAAATGTGAATTTAACAAGCTTGAAATCACATTCTTTGGAGTTGTATTCAGAGGAGACGGCATTTCACCAGATCCAGTAAAGGTTCGAGCAGTGAGAGACATGCAAAAGCCCACAAACGTATCTGAATTGAGGAGTTTTCTCGGAATGACATCTTATTGCTCGAGATTTATAAAGGATTATGCGACAATAACGGAACCATTGAGGCGTTTAACAAAAAAAGGACACACCCTGGTCATGGGAAAATGATCAAGCAAGTCGCTCGCGTTCGAGAAACTGAAAAGAGAATTAAGTAGTGATACGGTTATCACATACTTTTAGTCCATTAAAAGAAATTGAGCTAATAGTAGATGCTTCACCAGTCGGTATATCTGGGGGATACTCACACAGGAAGGAAAAATTATCGCGTAACGCGTCTCGTGCACTGACACAGACAGAATCACGTTACTCACAAACAGAAAGAGAGGCTCTGGCAGTAGTATGGTTCGTGTGAGCACTATTCGATGTTACTTAAGAAGTGCTCCAACTTTCACGTGCTTCACAGATCACATGCCACTGACGAAAAATATGCAGAAGAAACAGCCACCACTACGAATTGAACGATGGGGATTACGTCTACAACCATGTAATGTAAAAATTGAATACAGGCCTGGAAAGGATAACCCGTCTGATTACATGTCTCGTCATCCGTTTGAAATGTGACGAGCAGAGAAATATAGCCGAGGAATATGTAGCATTCGTTTCCGCACAGGCAGTGCCAAAATGCAATGACACTAGATGAAGTAAAAATAGAATCAGTCAAAGATAAAACTATACAGAAAGCGATTGAATACGCAAAGAATGGAAAATGGCATGAAAATGAAAACAGTGACAAATTTTAAAATCGACATGGAAGAGCTGGTGGTACTCAGAAGCGTAAAAGATGAATTGACGGTTCACAATGACACGGTCTTATTAAAGAAATGACAAATTAGTTGATACCGAAAACACTCCGAAATCGTGCAATAAAACTGGGACATGAAGGGCACCAGGGAATTGTTAAAACTAAAAGCTATATACGATCAAAGGTATGGTTTCCGAACATGAATGCAGAAATTGAAACAGCAATACAAAAATGTCTAGCCTGTCAAGCCAACTCAAGGGAACCAAGACCGCGAGAACCACTGAAAATGTCAGATTTGCCATCTGGACCTTGGAAAATATAAGTGCAGATTTTTGTGGACCTCTAGAAAACGGTGATTACCTATTGGTTGCAGTAGATGAGTACTCGCGATATCCAATAGTGGAAATAGTAAAGATGTTTCAGCAAATATGGTCATACCGGTTATGGACAAAATAATTTCATTGTTTGGTGTCCCCAAAGTGATTAAAACAGATAATGGATCGCCATTTAATAGTACGGCATTTGCGGACTTTGCAAAAATTTTACGGTTTTATACACAGAAAAATCACGCCTAGGTGGCCAAGGGCTAATGCTCAGGCAGAAGCATTCAACAAACCGTTTGATGAAGAGTGTTAAATCGGCATTCATGGAGGAAGGAATTACAAACAAGAACTGTTCAGATTTCTCCGCCAGTAAGAGCTACACCGCACGTGTCAAAACTGGATTTACGCCATTTCGCTAATGTTCGGAAGGAACCGGTAACGCTATGCCAGACGCATTAATCAACACCAAAATGAGGACACGCGTGCAGACGAAATAGCACGAAGAAATGATGAGTTATCAAAAGCAAAATCAAAACAATACGAGGACCAGCGAATGAACGCACGAGAACGAAAACATTAACGTCGGAAGACAGAGTTTTACTTAGAAACGAAACACCAAGAAAGTCAAGTACAATGTATAATCCAGTCCCCATATAAAGTTATAAACAAAAAGGGGACCAATGATAAGTGTTCGAAATGATGAAGGACATTGTGTCACCAGGAACTCATCTGTTATGAAAACAGTAGATCCAGACATAATGGGGGAATACGCCTAAACAGCAACGGGGAAAGCGATATTGAGGACTATCAGGGGGAGGAAACCGCTGAAAGACAAAAACACGAGTTTATGCGGCAAGGCCAGCACGAGATAGTCGTCCGCCCGCATATTTAAAAGATTTTGTAAGTTAGATTTTTGGTTCCACAGTGAAAATGGGCAATAATAAACCCAGTGGAACAAGCAGGTCACGCGATCTCTGCCATGCGAGGTTTAATAATGTATACATCATGGATATAATTTTATGTAATTAGATTCCCAATAGAAAAAATTAATACGTAATAGCGCAATAGTAACATGACACCTTATATACGGCAACATGATTTAAAGACAATTTTTAAAGTACATGTACATTGAAGTTCTAATATAGTGTGGACATTAACAATGCATTTAATAACAAATATTTAAGAGAAAAATAAACAAATTATCAGATTTAGAACAAAATAAATATTCATGTTTGTATAGTGTAAATGTTCGATATTGCTCATGTAGTGGATATATTTAGATACTGCAGACTATAGTAAAACTGACATAGAACTGACCTACAAACGATTGGAATGTGTCAACAGCCATGAGTGAACATTTCTAGAGAAAAAAAAGTTAGGATGAATTTTACAGTTAGATTCATTATATGTATTCCATCGTAATCAAATAATTGTAAGAATAGTTTATCATGTTTAGTAATATCAGTTTACATAACTATAATATAATATTTTCATAATTCATATCTTAATGATTTAAGCATTTTGATTGTTCAATTTAAAACTGATGTTTTATATCTAACTTGAGGAGGGATGTGATGTCCTATAGACTAATGTTATAATGTATGTGAGACCACCATAGTATATATGTATATTGTATGTAATATGATACCGGGACTTCCGGAAAAACATGGAACCTTAGAAAACACGATTAAACCAGAAACATAGTTGTTATCAATTAATATCCACCATTAGGACTTATCAATTATGATGGTTATTTTCATGAGCAGGAGTATGTTGATTGTGATAATTATGATTATATTGATGATGGTGTTGATGAGCAGAAGTATGTTGTAATCATTGATGATGATTATGTTGATGATGATGATATTGAACAGAAGTATGTTGATTGTTATGATGATGATTATGTTGATGACATTATTATTTAATGGTAGTGATGATGAGCAGAAGTTTAGAAAAAGCATTTGATAGTAATGATAACGATTATATTGATGATGGTGGTTATGAGCAGAAGTATGTTGATTGTGATGATGATGATAAATATGTTGATGATTGTAATCACGAGTAGGAGTATTTGATAGTGATGTTGATGACTATATTGATGACTGTTATGATGAGCAGAAGTATGTTGATTGTGATGATGATAATGTTGATGATGGTTATCATAAGCAGAACTATTTGATAGTGATAATTATGATTATATTGATGTAGGTGTTGATAAGAAGAAGTATTTTGATTATGATGATGATGATTATATTGGTGATGGTGATCATGAGCAGAAATATGTTTATTTTTATGTTGATGATTATGATGATGGTATTCATGAGGAGAAGTATTTGATAATGGTGATGATGGTGATCATATAGATGATGGTTATGATGAGCAGAAATAAATCTTGTAAGCACAAAATCAGGCATAAAATAATTATAAAATACTATCCCATTATAAGATATTTCATACAATCCTGATTGAGATGACTTATTGCACAGACACTTGGGGTATGGAGCTTAAAACGCCTTTAAATCCAAATAAAATGTACATTGATTGCATTATGATAATGATTATGTTGATGGTAGTAATCATGATAAAGTAACATTAAACTTTATCTTAACATCTTTTTTTTTCATTCTGACGCTTCGAAATTTGTGAAGTAAGCAGCCTAGCAGCATGGCAACCTAGCAGCCTAACGAAAACTAAGGATATTACAAACATAAAAACCGTCAGAAATAAATCGGTAGCACTTCTTTAGACAATTCCACGTCTTATTTCAATATCTGGATCTGTATGTTTTAAAAATTTAACTTTATTTCTTTTTTCATTCTGACACTCCGAATTTGTGAAGTTAGCAGCCTAGCAGCCAAAAGAAAACTAAGGATATTAAAAACATGAAAACCGTCGGAAATGAATCAGTAGCACATACTTAGACCATTCAACGTCTTATTTCAATATCGGGATCTTTATGTTTTTAAAAATTTAACTTTATTTCTTTTCTTCATTTTGACGCTTCGAAATTTGTGAAGTTGGCAGCCTAGCAGCCTGGCAGCCTAGCAGCCTGAAAGCCTGAAGTTGGCAGCCTAACAGCGTGGCAGCCTAGCAGCCTAAATAAAACTAAGGATAGTACAAACATAAAAACCGTCGGAAATGAATCGGTAGCACATACTGAGACCATTCCACGTCTTATTTCAATATTGGAATCTTTATCTTTTTAAAATATTGAATTTTATTATTTTTTTATTATTCTGACGCTTCGAAATTTGTGAAGTTAGCAGCCTAGCAGCCTGAAGAAAACTAAGTACAGTACAAACATAAAAACCGTCGGAAATGAATCGGTAGTACATATTTAGACAATTCCACGTCTTATTTCAATATCGCGATCTTTATTTTTTAAAATGTTGAACATTTTTTTCATTTTGACGCTTCGAAATTTGTGAATATAGCAGCCTAGCAGCCTGAAGAAAACTAAGTATAGTACAAACATGAAAACCGTCGGAAATGAATTGGTAGCACATACTTAGACCATTCCACGTCTTCTTTCAATATCGCGATCTTTATTTTTTAATAATTGTGGCATCTTAATAGTGATGCGGTTTTTGTTGTTGTTTTTTGTGTTATTTTAGATTGCTTTTTCTTGTATTATACTGTTGAATCTTAAAATTACATCAAAGAACATAGTAAAATGACTATCAATATGTAAAATGAAAGTCAAAATATATAAATTTAAGATATTCAGCTAATATTCTCAACATTCCTGTACGATAGCCTGACCAGGGGCGTAGCTAGCGTAACGCATTTATATGAGAAAAATGAAAATTATATACATATCTAGTGAAATTATCAGCAAAACAATTGTAGAGGCATACACGCCGCTTCATTATTTGGCTTTATCATCTACAAGACCACGGATGCAGCAACCATGGAGCAAATGGCTATTGTTCCTTAGTTCAAAAAATCTTTACGTTATAATATATGTTCGTTTAAACATATGCATTGTATATCTCTTCACGTTTCAACACATTTACAGACCTAAAGTAAATATGCCTTGAATATCGTCAACTTCATGACAAACATATCCATACAAAATATGATATCATAAATAACACACATGACGTCGCTTATACTCCATTTTAACCACATTTTTTCCGCCAAGAAAATGTGCTAAGACTAAGACTACGAATGGGACTTTTGGTGCGTCATTGAGCAGAAAACAGAAGGAAACTTTTATACGCGGATGTGGACGCTGGAAGACACGGTGCGAGTTTTCACTGTTGCAGGCTTCGTCCACTCTAGAAACTGTGTTGCAGTATATGTTCCGACAGAGCTTTATAAAAATGTAAACAGCTGTCGCAATTGCTTCTAGCAATGCAAGTTTCTAGCACGAGCGCTGAACGTTCATTAAGCAACACGAAAATCTTTCTTGCGCTCAACAATGACCGCTGGTCGGCTCTACTTAAGTACCACTGATACATTTCCGACCGTTTTCATATTTGTACAATTCTAAGTTTTCTTTAGGTTGTTGCTAACTTCACAAATTTTTGAGCGTCAGAATAAAAAAAATCAAAATCTTAGAAATAAATCGTTGAAAGTTCAATATCTTAAAAAATAAAATTAAATCATGATATTAAAATAAGGTGGGGAATGGTCTGAGTATGTGCTACCGATTCATTTTCGGCGGTTTTCATGTTTGAACTATCCTTAGTTTTCTTTAGGCTGCAAGGCTGCCAGGCTGCTAGGCTGCCAACTTCAGGCTGCCAGGCTGTTAGGCTGCCAACTTCATGATTTTAGGCTGCTAGGCTGCCAACTCCAGGCTGCTAGGCTGCCAATTTCAAGAACATTTAAAATTGACCATCATTGTGAAGAATTATATCTTTTGTGTCGATAGACCAAAGGATTATGTGAAAAATAATGGAAATGGAATAAAATAAATGGTGATGTTGACGGTATGTGTGTGGATTTTTCCGGCGAACATTTTTATCTTGTGTATTATTATAGTCAATATGCATATGATTTTTTTCAAAACGGCTTATATTAAGTTCTTTGATATATATGATCAGTACATGTGCTGGGATTGACAAATATACATTTTATTTAGATTTTTTAAGGTGTTTTAAGCTCCACACACCAAGTGTCTGTGACTTATTGTAATAATTGCAAGGATTAAAAAAAGAAAATGCCTAATTTTGTATACATGTACTGATATTCAAAGTAAGCATCAAATACAATAATGTATTTGCTTAAATTATATTAGACCATGTAAAAATCAAAATTGGTTTGTTAATAAGAAAAAGGTTGAGTACAAATCCTGAGTACAAGGAATCATCAGTCAGAGACTTTATGATTGACCGTGGCTAATTGATTCAAAATATAAACTGAACCATTCATGGGAATTGAAATTGAAAGAAAACAGAGATGAATGAATAAATTTATTTATTTAAATGTTCACATAACTAGGTAAATTTCAAAACATCAACAAAAATATGTTAAGAGAGAACTTTTAAAATGATCTTTAAATTCTAGAGTTTATGTTACTTCATAAGACATTATTATTTAAACGACTTTGATTTGATAAAAAAAAGGAATTTTGTCAGTTAAATATATTTTATATATAACAGTCACAACTTCCTGTAAAAAATATTTTGGGATTTGAAAATAGAAAAAAAAGCACATTGATTGGCACTGATAAAAACAAATATCTTTTCATTCAAAAGATGGCTTAGTTAAATGGCAAATAAATATTTTTTATAAGAAACTGTAACAAAACACACAATAAATAAGCTTTGGTTTAAACATATTTATTAAAGCTCGATTGCTTTTTTAAAGACTGAACTAAATTTTATACTTTTCGTACATTTCTTAAAAATAACTTTCTTCTGAAATCATTATAAAAACCCAAGTACTAGCATTGTTAGCTCAAGTAGATTTACTTTTATGTTTCTTTTTCTTTTTTAACTGGCAATTCTGCTTTTCCGCAATGCAAATTTTCAATATTAAATATCATTATTAAAACAAATATGAATACAGGATTTGAAAGCAGGAAGTTAATATCACAGATATTTATTTATATTTTCTTTTAATTCTATCATAAATTTTCCTCAATTTTTATCATTCATTGTAGTAATGAATAGCAGTGTCATATTATATTACATTTTAAAACTTCCTGATTTCAACACAATTTGTACTGTAACCCTCTAATTCACGAACCCTACCTGTACCCTATTAATTAAAGATCCATATCTTTAACCTCTCTAGTTTAGGAACCATTCCTGTATTACATTAAAGTGACATTATGCTCATATTTTCATAGTGAAGTTGAGCTGAACTGGATATATATTTCAAAAGATTGACTGTTAAAATATTGATTGACTAACGGTTCATATTGGAAAATGTTAAGGATAAAATTCAAATCTGCCTAAAATATAAAATAAAATAGACGGCCCCACTCTTTTTATGAAATGAATATATCAGGTTAATTCTAATGGATATTTACGAAAATACCGTTTGAATCCATGCGTTGTTCATTCATTGTTAATGTAAAGTTATTTTTTATATCAAAAAGAATTATGGCAAAAGGAAAACTTATTTTGACATTCACTTGTTCACTCATTTATACCATTGGATTGGCATAAGGTCAATTTAATTAAAGAACCATATATTAAACCACTTAATTCGGGAACCATTCATGTACTCAATTTATTAAAGAACCATATTTTAACCCCTCTAGTTCAGGAACCCTTCCTGTACTTCATTAATTCAAGTATTGTATCTTTAACTCCTCTGATTCAAGAACCCTACCTGAACCCCATTAATTAAAGAACAATATCTTTAATCAATCTAATTCTTGGACCATTTCAGTACCCCATTAATTAAAGAACCACTATTCCATCTTTCACTTCTTTAATTCATGAACCATATCCGCACCCAATTAATTAGAACCTTATCGTTAACACTTCTATTCTAGAACCACACCTGTACCCAATTAGTTGAAGAACAATCATTTTATCTCTTACCATAGTTCAAGTACCATTCCTGTACCCCATTAATTAATAAACCTTATATTTAACCATTTAAATTCCGGAACCATACCTGTACCACATTCATTCAAGAACAATATCTTTATCTTTACTTACTTTAATTCAAGAAACATACATTTACCTCATTATTTAGAGAACCGTAATTTCATCTTTCACTACTTTAATTCAAGAATCATACATTTACCCCATTTATATTCAAGAACCATGTCTTTACCCCATTCTATTAAAAGAGCCATAATTTCATTTATAACTACTTTAATTCAAGAATCATACTTTTAACCCATTAATTCAAGAACCATATCTAACCCTCGGACATGATTTCAGTCACGGGCAGGCACTTTAACTTTACCGCCAAACTTCCCTGTAAAGCTTCTTTACATTTAATCTCTCTATCTCATACGAGGTGGTTGTATACAGTCATACGAGGTGGTTGTGTACAGAACAGTAAATACATATTATCTTCTGATAAAACTTAATAAAATATGATGTGGGCTCTCTTTAGAAGGTGTATGATAATTATAGTGTAGTGATACAAGGAAAAACTGATTACATGTACCGTAAACACAATATATCTTTATTTAGTTGAAACATTTCAGACTGTTAGATTAACAGGGACAAATTTAAACTCCGACGTAATAATATTTTATAAACGGACATTGTTATTGTTGTTGCTGTTGATTATATGCGGACATTTTAATATCAAATTTTGTTGCAAAAATGAAATGTGTTCTCTCTATACTCGTTGTAATTGGTAACTTGAATGTGTTGCTTGCAAACAATGATAATTGTAGAGAAAACGATCTGAATGCTTTAATGGTACGTCTGCGTCAACTTCGAAAAGAATTTGCCGACTTGAAAATCCAGCACGATGAACTTAGACCAGAAATAGCGACAATTAAAGGTATTATATTACAATATTTATTGTAAGATCACAGTGCTTATTAAGGTGACTCACCTGAGGTATTCTTTGACATAACTGGGTCAGAACCTTTTTTTTCAAGATATTTAAACTATTTGATTTAGGTCTATACCAATACTATGTACAAAATTTCAGAACATTAAAAAACGCTCACTACCCTTATCCATAGTTAACACTTTTATTGTGCAAGAAAAAAAAGAAAAAAAAGACTCAAAGTCTATAAATTGCTCTAAAATCAATTTTCTGTATTAAGATTTATGCATATATTTCCATTTTAAGTGCCCCAGTTGATCTATGTAAAATTTTCGAATTTTATGTTTTTAGGTCTTTTGCACTCAAAGTAGCTACTTTAAAATGTTCAATGCATAACATTTTAAAGATAAAACATCATACTTGAAATTAAAGATAATGTTGTTTGAAAACCATTTATCATTCAGGTTAAAGAGAAATTACTGCAAAATCATTATGATCAATAAATTTTATGCTTTTTCTTGGAAATATTTTTATATTTTCTCTATCAGGACTACTTGAAGAAGAAAGAAAATGTTATCATTTGTGGTGCGCATGAACAATCACTATTTATGTGCCAATTATACACATTATCTGTCAGTTCCATTTTAAATCTTCCTTCTCAATCAAATTCTGCTACAAAGTTGACGTTCAAAGTCAACTTAATGATTTTGAAATTTATTCAACATTCAAGATAGTGGAGAATTCTTATAAAATACAAGTAGTGAGATATTTTAAACTTCACTATAATCAGACACAATCATTTCTCAATCATTTGAAATTAAAACATGTGTTTTCGTATTTTTCTTTCATTTTTATTAAGGTCATAAAGGTAGCTTGTTAAGTTGTGTTGCATACAAGATCTGTCGGTAGGACAGCACGCTCGTCTATTCTTTGTGCTTAATAGTAAAAGATCATTAATAATGTAAAATTTCTAAGTTCACAAACGGACTTTTTTTTTTTCAAATCCATGCTACAGTTAGAGGCATTGTGAAGAGTCCTGTTTTGCTCTCAAAATTGTATAAAATTTCAACTTGTTTTAAAGCAAGATGTCAATGATATATAAAAATATCTGAGGTGGAACGCAAATTATAACGTAAATTTTACGTCAAAAAAATGAGCATAATTCTGTCAAAATGCTATATAGTTTATAGAGCTATCTCCTCCTGTATATAGGTTAAGGGCGTGATGGTGTACAAATGTACAAAGTTTCATAGCCATATGTCGATGTCTTTGAAAATTATTTGAGGTGGTACGCAAACTTTAACGTAGATTCTAAGTCGAAAAAGTGGCATAATTCTATCAAAATACTAGATAGAGTTACCTCCTCCTGTCTACAGGTTGGAGCATGATGGTGAACAAATGTGCAAAGTTTTAAAGCCATATTTCAATCTGAAGTGGTACAAACATTAATATAACATAAATGGTTACGCCGACGCTCGGGTGACTAGGATAGCTCTACTTATTTTTATCGAATAGTCGAGCTAAAAATTGTCTGCTATTATTGTTGATATTGGAAAATGTTAAGGATAAAATATAAATTTGCTTAAAATATAGAAAGACTGTCCCACTCTTTTTCTATAAATTGAACTAACAGTTTAATTCCGATATATAATACAGAAATTTCGAACGTGATTATTTTATTGTTCATGTGAAGTTATTTCATAAATTAAAAGGAATTTAGGTAAAGTGTAAACTTAAATTGATTTTCACACACTGTATATACTTGGATAGGCATAATGTCACTTTAATAAAGACGAGTTATTCCAAGTCAGAAAATTTAACTTTTCTGCCCGTTTAATAGATATACCATCGCATTCGAAAATAAGGTATACAACTTTTCTTTTTGTGCCCCCACTATAGGGGGGCATTTAGATTTACCCTTGTCCGTCCGACCATCGGCCGTCCATCCGTCTGTCCACCCATTCATCCTTCCGTTCTCATTTTGTGTCGCATGTAGCTCAAAAAAGTATTTGACCCAGAGTCATGAAACTTTACAGACATGTTGCTTAGTATGTGAAGTTAAGCACCTGGGCTTTCGCTTGTAATTTTTTTTTTCTGCGATATTAAAATTATTGACCTCGACTTGGTAAAAATTTGCATTTTAAGCATGAGTTGCACGTACCTCGAAAGGTATTTGACCTAGGGTGATGAAACTTTACAGACATGTTGCTTAGTATGTGAAGTTGAGCACCTGGGGTTTCGCTTGTAAACTTTTTTCTGTAATATCAGAGTTATTGCCCTTGACTTGGTAAAAAATTGAAATGATTAGCTTGTGTTGCACGTAGTTTAAGTAGTATTTCAAGTAGGGTCATGAAACTCTACAGGAATGTTGATCAGCATGTAAAGTAGTGCACTGAGGTTTCGCTTGTGGACTTTTTTCTGTTTTGTCAGAGTTATGCCTTGACTTGGTGAAAATTTGCAATTCTTGATTTGTGTCGCGCGTAGCTCAAACAGTTTTTAACCTAGAAACATGAAACGTTACAGGAATGTTGCTCTGTAACTTTGGTTTCGCGGTTAGATTTATCCAGTAATCAAAAGTTATTGCCCTGGTCAAAACAGTTCCATTAAGTTGTGTGATTTGTTCCTTGAGTGTTTAGTTAGAAACAACCAACTTAACAGGAAAAATGATTAACATCACTGTGAAGCTATGCACCTGGGGTTTCGCATGTGGATTTTTTTCAGATTTGTTTGAGTTATTTCCCTTGACATAGTATAAATTTTCAATCTTCAACTTGTTCATGCATAGCTCAAAAAGTATTTGACCTGTAGGCCTGGAAGTTTACAAGAATGTTGGTCAGCCGTGTACTCACTTATGAACCTTGGCATTTGCTTGTGGATTTATTCAGTTCTTGTCCTTAACTTAGTAAAGAATTTTTAGTTATCAATTTGAGGCATATTTAGCCCAAAAATTTTTGATCTAGAGTTATAAGATTGACAAAACAGTGGAGTGTTGGGGAACCCGTGAGCTATGGACACATTTCTAGTTTGATATTTGGTTTCGCAGTTTGATTGTTTGCAGTAACGTATTAACAGCCTGTTGTTCAAGAAAGATGTTTGTTTCATATAAAACGCATGATTTTGGCTACATGTTTTATCTCCTGAGTGATACAGATGCATCTCTTTATGTAAATGTGGCGCTATATATAATGATTATCGTTTTGTTTTAGAGACTATATTATGGCAAATGTCACCCTAAGAACTATACAATAAATAATGAAGCCTTACTTGGCAATTATGACATTATCACTTGGCAAATACTAGAAAATTGTGAATATCAAAATTGATCCTGAAGAGAAACAGGTGTTATCCGATAAACATCCAATGATTCATGCATTATGTCAATAAACAGTTTTTTAAACAAAGTCTGTTTCATTTTAAGTCTTTATTGCGCTTAGAAATCTAAAGGTTCTTTGGCCCAATTTCTTTCGAGTGTATTACTTTTTGCATACAATTCTTTGATACTCTGGTCTTCCGTGTTCAAGTGGTAAATTGTTTATGAACTTCAACATACCTCTGGTACCCCGTGTTCGAGTGGCCAAGGTAACAGTGGCTTTGAATCCTGCCAATGGACTTTTGAATTTTTCATGATGAAGGTATCAAGCTAGCAAACGAAACGTCGCTGAATTAACCCAGGTTTTCCCCACCAATGAACGCTTGAAAGTCCCCATAATACCTTTACATAGTTAGTATGGCGTACAATTATATAAAAATGACCATTTTCGTCCCGAAATCAGTGTCAATTACTATTAAATTTGTATTAATGTGTACAATTGTTATTTAAAATGTGATATAAATCAAAAGACATAAATCAAAGTTTTTTGTTTCCATATCCTCTTTTCCAAATTATTTACAGATGTTTTTCATAATGACCATGTAAAACATTCCTAGGTATGTAAGTATCTATACTTAGCATAATCAGTGATACCTACAAGCAGCACCTTTTTTCATAAAATGGATCAATTCCAAGTTTTAAAACTATGCCTTTTACAATTAATTATAAATATCTTTCTTTCGTAAAGCTTTGATTTTCAACAACAATGATGAATATGATTAATTTCAATATAGCAACTACCTATAACTGTTCATTTGCAGAAAAGGCGTCTTTTCAGGCAGGTTTGATTACAGTCATACTCAAATATGTTTTCATACATTCTAATGTTTGTGTGTATAATTTCTGCAACGTTTGGGCATCCCCATACACCAAGGAGAAATGACGAAACGATATGTTCCAAATGTGACTATCATAAAGAAAAAGTTTTGGAAAAAAAATGATAAAAATTGAAATGATATTTGAAAAAATAGAGATTAAAGAAAAGGATTCATGTTTATAGCGACATATTTGTCACAAAGGGACACAGGGTGGGATATATGGAAAATATCGCCAAAACGGCTACATGCAAGTCCTTAAGAAATGGTTTTCTGATTAAAACTACACATACATCGCCCCGAATCGGGATATCATGGTAGTTCAAGACCAAGATTTTAGCGTCTGAGAACGTAACTGCGCTCCGCTCCGACACTCTCCTTTTTCCACATCACCTGACCCCACATGACTTTTTCTTCTTTCCAAAACTTAAATATAATCAGTCTGTAAAATTTCATAGATATCATAGGTTCTACAATAAAGTCTCACTATTGCAAACTCTGATATGTGCTTTAGAAATTGATTGACAGACTGAAAAAGTGAAGATGAGGGCAGAGGGTTAATGTCTTGGAACAAATAGCGAGTTAAAATGTGAGACCTTACGTTGTATTTTTATACAAGAAGCAAGTGACATTATGCTCGAAATATCCCACCTAAATATAAAATCACAAACAAAATATTCCAATGTCTTTGAACGTAATGCTAACAATTTATTTATTATAATTGCTATAATACTTGCAGCTGTATATTTGATTTCGATATATATTTTTTTCTTAAAATTATGATAACATAGAAAATCAAATAGTGAGAAATAAAGCATGCCTTACAAACGTTCAAAACGACAAAATTAAACTCGTTACAGCCTCGTTTTAATTTAGCATGTTTCCGTACGGTACTGAAAAATAATTCTAACTAATTCCACGCCTTTTAGCACCGGCTCCGGTGGAGTTCAACAATTAATAAGGGTAAAATTTTGAAAAAACATTTACAAAAATTTACGCGAACTAAACGTGTCTTGTTTTGTAGGACAAAACTTATATTTATTTTCCTATCGATTGCATGTATTTTAAAACTTTCATTTGTGGAGTTTGTTTCTGAGATCGATTTCAGATTATAATTATTAGTCATTGATAGCATTTATTCGTAGTTTGGTAATATATTTGTATACAAAAGTCAATTTGCTACAAACGCATATCTTACGTACAGTATTGAAATTTTTAAATCTTGTTTCTCTGCAGACAAGTCCCTGATACCAATTGTTGGATTCAATGCCCGTCTATCTTCTATAGGAACAGTAACTGCACGGGGCAGGGTTGTCTTCGATACCGTCATAACAAACCAAGGTGAAGGTTACAACATTTCTACCGGGATATTTACTTCACCGTACACTGGACTCTATTTTTTCTCAGTTCAGCTTTGTAAAGAGAGAAATAATGTTACGTATTACGACATACGTCAAGAAGATATACTGTTAACAAAGAGTACAGAGTATGATGATAACGGTGCTTATAGTTGTAGTTCTGTGAGCACAATCGCCATGGTAAACAAAACGGAAAAAGTGTGGGTACACTCTTACTCAGAGTTTTATAATGATTATTACGGATGGAATACTTTTTCTGGATCTCTCTTAAACAAATAACTATATAAAAGCAAAACTAGGTATAAAATATACCAAGGAAAGTTCTAGTAACCGGATATAAATATTGATAATGAGGAACAAATGTGTTTACTTGCAATCAATCACTTAATATAAAGATAATTTAAATACCCAATATGTTTTGCCTAGAAAAGGCTCATCACTCTGTTTATAGTATATGTATATATTTTAGGCAAGTACGTAGACTTAATGTGCTTTCTTCAGAAATCCGTGGATCTAAACTTGAAGTTCATAAACAATTTACCACAGAATCTTGTGTCTAGGAATCATGCTAAGACGGTTCTGTGATTTTGTAAGCAATAATTATAGCTGCACAAAAAACGATGGGAAACCAGCATAATGTTCGTGGAATTGGAGATCGTATTTATTTCGTTTGTTTGCTTTGTTTTGTTTTAGGCTATGTATGTGTGTGTCGTTGTGAAAAATAACACACTGTTTTTCTTTGTACTTTTCATTTTTCTTTGAATTTTGTATTAATTTCTAATGCATAATAGGACATACGAGTATATCGAACACCAAAGGATAAATAAAGGATATTTGTTTACATAAAACGTACTCAGAAGTGACAATATTGTGATTATTTATTCAACAGAAGCACGGAAAGAAAATAACGCCAAGAATTCAACGGTTGAGCGTACGAAAATAATTTAAGTTTAAAGCTATCATTTTGGTGTATATGTTGAAAACCTCGGTGAGTCGGTAAATATGGCATATGTCATTTTATATTTTGCAGATAAAACGTGTGGTATTCAAAAGATATACTTTGCTCTTATTGTATATTAGAAAATACAGACAATTGCTACACAGTCTCTTTGTAAATAGAATATGTATTTGTTTTGATTTTCAACAAAGTAGATATGTTATGTGTAAAACTCTGCACTCTATAAATTGCCTATATATTATATGTTATTTTGGTTTTGGAGTGATATATGTAGATATATTACCTGTCAACGGCTCGGGTGATATTTTATCTTGGCAGGTAATATATCCACATATATCACTCCAAAACCAACATAATAATTTTATTACCCTTCCCCTGTCGAGCTAAGACGATTTTAAAATAAATCATTGCTACTTCAAATGAAACGTCGAAATAAGATTCCCTTTAGGGTACCCCTTCACCACAACATGACGTCACATAAATACATGACGTACATTCTTGCGAACGTAACGAATGTAAACAAGAGAAAAGGCGTAGTCTGTTGAACGCACTTTTTTGGAATTAATATCAAGCTTTCACAAGGTCATATTTGTTTTCAATACTGATGAGAATATGTATCATTACTCTATTTTTGTATATATTTATCATTTGACAGTTAAAAAATTCTTGTAAATCAGAATTTACATCGTGTAAGATCAAACCGTACGCGCATCGCCAAAGCGCATGTTGTTTACAACGTGGGGTACCCAACGGAAACATTTAGTGTATATATTACCCGTCTGGCTCGGTAATATTAATTTCTTTCGGGTGATCAATAGCCAATCAAAAAGGCGGAAAAAATCTGGAAGGGTAATAAATGAATATATAATAGTGTCATTTATTTAGAAAAGACATGTATAAGGAACACAGCTCTCCATACATAGTTTATGCTTTCTTTCATTCAAATAAGACATATTTATTCAAATAAGATATATTTAGTAAGAATTTCATATATTTCAATTATTTCTGTGATTAAAATATTCTACTAAAGGTAGTGCATAGTATATTTTTAACAAAAGTATTATCAATTTATTGTTTTCATGATATTATATAAACATATTATATGACTGATCATTTACTAACAATTGTTTGAAGGAATGTTTCATGCTATGTTGTTTATTAAACATTTAAAATTGTAACCTAGAAACTGGTGAACATTTCTAACATTTTTAATTTACAATACACATGGTTTTGTAAAATACAGGATTTGTTATTTTTATTTCATTTATTTGCTCGACACTGTGGATATGTGACGGCCTACCAGCTTTACCGTTGGGGAAAGATCTAAGTTGACATCCTTCAATTAGTAATTAATGACCCAGACATCAAAGGCGAACAACTCACCTTCATGGTAATTTATAATTAGATAACTTTCTCACAAGAACAAATCACAGTTCCTACTAGGTTTTTAACCTGCAGCAGTTAGGGCCAAGTGAATGTATCTATCATAACAACCCGGCAAAAGATGTTCTTCATTTCTTATTGGCATTGAAACTGTAGAAAATAAAAAACAAATGTCACTTATGAGGCCGCACATTAAACGAGCAAACAATCTGCGTAATTAAACTTGACTATAATATTCGGTAAGCATGACAAAATAGTATTTTAGATACATGTATTTAAACAATCAGTCAGCCCTTTGTACACTTTATTTTAAATTATACAGGCAACTATTTCTGTGAATAATGTCTACCCATTAAGGAAAGGATGTTACATTCACATTTTAACAGAGCGCTTGTAAACATGTTGTGTAGGGGAATTACGTTGTACATTAAGCAAAATTGAAACTTAAGCATTTTACAGGTCTCTCTTTAAATGAGGAAAACGGTTTTGTTTACATAAAGTTGTAATGATATGACATGAATCTCGTATAATGTTGTTATTGTCATTTTGAAATTGTATATAGCAATTTTCTATGTCGTATCCGACAAAGATTGTACGGCTATACTTTTTGTGTTTTGCGTGGATAAAAACCAATACAAAAGACGGTCCACATTTTATTTTCTATTATAAATTGTTTAATATTTCAATATATATTTTATAAAATAAAGTATAGAGCCTACTCATTCTAGCGCGGAACCCATACACAAAATGTCTTCTTGACAACCTTTTTTGTTTAAGAGAAATCGCGTGATATCTGATTATTTAAATACACGGTTTCACTTACCATAAAAATGTTGACATTTGCCGAAAACATCGTATAAGATGATACAAGAATGACGGGGTTTTTACACTTGATACTATCAACAATTATGAAATGCTTTAGAATTAAATGAAATATGGGTCATCTATTTTTTTGTTGTTGCTTTATTGTGTCTTTTTTTTCTTGCCGCACGCAAATCATAAAATGTCACGTGAGTTAGTCACCGTGGTTCACGGGTGATTGCTTTAAGATAACGCTAATAGGTTTCGTATGATACTTGTTTACTCCGACACCAAATGGATGAGTTAAACGCCCGCCAGTAAAACAAAAGATATACGTATTATTTGCATGACATTTTATAATAGATGATAATGTCATACCTATATAATCAAAGAAGGAGAATATCTTATGCAAACTAAATATCATAATCAGATGAAGATAACAAATATATATTAATATTCAATCATTACAACTTAGGAATGAAAGAAAAGAGAAATCAGTTTAAAAAAAAAAAGCTTACTAGTATTTATTAATAAAAAATGTTGGCATGAAAACAGCCAATGGCTGGATAAAAGCATTTTAATCATTTAACCCATTGAAATGTATATGTGTTGCGAATAGTTAAATTTACTAAATGTCTTTACTATAACTTTTTTTGCCCCGGCAACGGTTGCAAGCAAAAACGTTGTAGCACATGCTTCAACTACACAGGTACATATGTTGAAATCACTTTACATGTCTGTTTACAAATTGATCAGCTCCGATAACGATCGCTGAGAATCATAGGCATTAACTTTTCCTGTATTTTTTCTTTTTCAGCCATGACATGCTAATAGTGTTATCTGAAAACATAAATAAAGGAAGAAAGGAAAAACAAAGAAAAAACACAATGAATTGAATGGGTGGGTTTGTGGTGGGATTTAAGATTTGAAATGTAGTCTACCTCTTCTATGGTGAGCCACGATTGAAAGACCGTTCCCAGAATCTGTTCTGCCTTATATATGATATAACCCAATGTTAGTTGTCATAACTATTTTGAGGCCCTATTGGGGTATTATAATAAAAATGTTAAGTTGTAAGATTTGAATAAAAGATTAAATCCTCTAGCGGATAAATCTAATATTATAATTATACATATAATATTTGTATATACATGTATATAATGTGTGACGATGGGATACGGAATATTCTTAACAGATGAGGATGGTTTACACATATATTGATAAAATTATGATAAAATATAAAAATCAATATCTATTACATATTACAATGATATACACATGGTCCAAACCAATAGGGGAAATACGAATGTTCATAACAGATAACAATGATATACACAAAATTCAGACAAATAAGGCAAAATATGAATATTCATAACGGAAGAAAAATGGTATAGTATTTCATATAGATCAATCAAAGGTAAAATAAGAGTGCTCATAACAGATGAAAATGGTTTACGTGTAGTCAATACTGATACGGGGAAATACGAAATTCAATGTTCATAACAAAAGAAAATGGTATACTCACAATCCATACAAATACTTTATTAATGAAATTAATGAACAATAAATGCTTTGTCAAAAACAATTCTTTCTCCAGTATCCTGTATATTCGTAACATACAAAAATAGTTTAGCTGAAAGTTTTATTTTGTAAGTTCAACATGTTCAATATCCGTGTGAATGGAACAAATTCAGTTAGTGTCTTCTGTATTAAATAAATTGAATGGTCACGTAGAATATTTCATAGGCAGCGGTTGGATGTATACAAATGGTATAGAATAAATAAACTTATTTTCTTGCAAAATTGACTTGCCTAGATTACCTATTTTATATTAAGTATGGAAACAGAAACGCATTTAAGGTTTAAAAAATGTACGATGTTTTATTAAACATTAATAGTTCTATAATTCTTTTATGAAAGGGGAAGAAAATCCCAAATGTATACATCAAAAGTTATTATGACATTACTACCCTTTAGTCTGTGAGTTGGACTAGACAACTGTTACAGGAGATTGGCGATTTGGTTGATAGTGAATATAATCTTGTTAATATTAATCGCAACTCCTGTATGTAAACACAATACCTACCGTCGAATAATATAGCGCTGAGATGACTTTCCATGGATAAACTGCATATTTTTGTCAAATCTTTGATTTTATAGAACGTTCTACATTTGCAAAGAAATCATTTTGCAAAAAGAAGTTACTGTCCTTTATAATATGATTTAAATATGGCTGCAATCTCATTGGTACAAACAGTAGTCAACAGAACTTTTATAAAATCATATTCACTGGGTGCAGTATCATATTCACTGACTGAACTTAATTTTCCCAGTCTAAATAGATTTAGACTCATATTCAATGCCCATACACCTAAGACTGTTGATTACGCATGCGCATTAAAAGTTACTGTAGGGGTTTACAGTTTGACAATATATTGGGCAAGTATGTTTCCTTGCTGTCAAATCAAGACTATGTTTTGATCCTGGGTACTAAATCCACTGCCTTTTTATTTTTCTATTTTTTTCCTTCAAAATGATATTAATGCATTTAGTATTCAGGATATTCGTGACAAGATGTACAACTCTTAATTGAACATTACTATTAAAATAGTAGGAGTTGTTTCCCATAAGCAGAAAAAATAAGTAATATGTCATATTGGAATTTTGCCTTTATGTTCAAGAAGTTCTATGGGATTGTAATGTAATAATTCTAAAAAGGAATCCCTTTTTTAATATTTTATTAACAATAGATCTGCCATTAATAACGTATTACAATCTTACAAGAGGAGCAATGGCCTAGTTAGTGGAGCGGTAGCCTAGTGGTTAAGGTGTCTGCCTCCCCACCCAGGGATCATTCGTTCGAGCTCTAAGCGGGTCTTGACAATGTTTCTACACATCACACTAGAACTGGTTAGTGTCAGGAAGTCTCGAAAATGATTAAAATAAATTGCAAAAACTTGTTCCGCAATCGAGCTTAAATAACAATATTAATACCTGTTACAATATTAGCAAGATGCTATTGAATTACTTTTCTTTAAAATATTTGTAGAATCCTACCTAAAAACTGTTTTCTTCTCTTTAAATGTATATCTCTATATATTGTATGTATATGCATACATGTTTTGTATTGTGAAAAAAAAATCTAAATATAAACAAACAAACAAAACTAGATTACGTGATTGTCTTGTTTTCATCTAAGAGTAATTTTGCTTACCTTTTTAAATTTTACATTAAACGAATACTTCCTAATTCATGTTTCACAGGCCTATTTATATATTTTTTCTCCATATTCGGATATCTATTGCATGACATAATGTTGTAGTTATGTATAATTTTTACACATAAATTTCAAGGCAATCTGTTTAAATATTTTCACGTTACTATTGTCATGCTATGAAAAATTAGCTTTTTTCTTGTTATATTTTATATTGTGTATATTAAATAAGTGAGTGAAATATTTGTATTGAATTTCATTTTAAATTAAATTTTATTTTGTATTTTCTGATTTCAAAATTAGGCATAAATTTATATATGATAAAACTAAATTATACCCTTTTTCTTTGTTAAATCTCAAGTACATGTATGTGGTCAATTAGAATGTCTCAAACAGGTGACATGTTGTTACAGAGAAGCCAATGTGCTAAAAACCTTTTACACCAGACAAAGAATTGCAAAATGCTTGTTATATTTACATCTGTGATAAACTTAATTCTTTTTAAAACATAGACAATTAAATTTCTTGATAGTGATTACATAATATGTAAGTTATTTCTTAAGTATTTTCAGACTTAAGCCAGAACTTGTAGTTCCGCCTCTCCAGAAATAATGTTTAATTATTGGTCAACTAAGTTAAACCAATGGACAGTGAGAGAACCCCTTAAAAGATCCCTTTTCCAGCTGGCAGTATCATTCTGCCTGATTAATAAGTATATGTGTTTACAAATTAAATAAAAGCTGGAAAAGTGGATTAAACTTTCTTATATTTTTATATCTAGGTAAGTTGTATTTTATTCTATGTACATTTTGTAAATGTTTGATGTAAAACAACTAAAATTTAGTTAAGAACACTTAAGCTGTTCTTATTTTGAATACTTGAAAATATAAGTATGTTAAAAACTTTGTTAAAAACTTCAGGTAACAAGATGTTACTTAATATATTGAATAATATCTATTTTTGTCTTATAAGCAATTCAAGTAAATGAATGTAAAACATACTTTCATTGATATGTCAGAATTTAAATATTATGTTATTATGTTAGATCATTCTGCCTGATTAATAAGTATATGTGTTTACAAATTAAATAAAAGCTGGAAAAGTGGATTAAACTTTCTTATATTTTTATATCTAGATATTCCCCATTGTGAAAGATCCTGCCCCAATAAGCGAAGGCAGAACACTATACTCGTAGACATATTTCCCCTCTATATAAATTTGAAGAAAAAAAATAGTTGAAATTTATAATGCAACTACACAAAAACAGAAACATTAATTTTATTCCAGATTAATTATCGATCCAATGAGCAATAAATCAAAAAAATTATTATAAAACAAACATAGGTCGGATATATAATAGAAAGAACATTGAAATACGAGGCTATGTGATTCGTACGACGGAGCGTGGCCTTCGAGCATTACTCAGCTTGCCAAGAATTTTAATGTTCTTTTCTGTTTGTATCATATGCAAAAATAATCACAATATGAAATGCCAGAATAAATAAACCAATGTACGAGAATCTAAATATTATTTCCCTATCATTATCTCGTCAAACAAGTTATCCCGCATAGATTTGTAGCGGATTTGAATGAGTGAATAACAAATATAAAACAGACAGTGTTTTCTTAGATAAAATTCACTGAGAACTTCCCAACCTCTATCACCCTATCATCGCCAGGAAGACATTTATTAACTTACTTCTAATACTAATCAAAGACCTTAAATCTACATTAATGATGACGTTTTCAAAGGAACAAAATAAAAAATATAATGTGTGCCGACACAAAGGATCTTGGTGAATGAAATAACTGAACTAAAAAGTCAAGCGGTTAAAATCTGGCAAAAATTATAATGAAGCTAATTTAACGCCTATGAAAATACTAACACTTGGCATGAAGTACAGAAAACGGAATCCCAAAAGAACGCCCAAAACGACAAGACTGAAATGATGCAGGCCCTGTTCATGGACGGCATTGTAAAGTTCAAGTAATCGCCCTCACCCCTAAACAACGGATTAAGCAGAATCTAACATTTAAACATGGAAAGTACAAATGCTTGTTATGTCCCTTGAAAAATATTTATTTGCTTTAATTTCTCAATTTTCTTTGTTTCGGTCATTTTTTCATTCATGATATTTAGGTGACATTTTTTAATCTCAATAAAAAACCTCCTTGCTAAGTAGCATTATAAGATATAAATAAGATAATTAGGAAACAGGTAATGAAAACCAGGACAATCTCTCAGTCTTAATTCAAACTTCAACTATTTTCATGTTTTCATAGAAAACAACAAAAGAATGGTATATTCCTTTTTACGATGAATAAAAGTATATGTATTTGACGTTGTTTTAAGTGCGCGCTTTTGTGTTATAAACTATGTGTATTCTACAGATACAAGGTTTTATGCTGAGTCATGTGATAAATATATTTTCAGGTTTACCATATAAACAAATATTAAGTGTTTTTTATACAATCAACGAACTTGTCTGATCAAAAGCGATCCAGCAAATGTATTCCATCTGCGTGTGTCGACGTAATACACAGAAGTATCTAAACTTTGTACCCACACCCGCTCCGCCTTGTTTACCATGGCGATGGTGCTTACAGAGCTACAACTATAAACGCCGCCATTATCAAACTGTGTACTGGTGGTTATGAGTGTACCTTCTTGGTATATTGCGTACTGAACATCCTTGTTTCCTTGATTACAAACATGGGCTGTGAAGAAATAGAGTCCAGTGAGCGGTGCAGTGAATACTCCCGTGACACTATCGTAACCTTCACCTTGGTTTGTTATTACGGTATCGTAGACAACCTTGTTCCCTGTGTTCACTGTTTTTGTCGAAGATAAACGAGCGTTGAATCCGACGATAGGCAACAGCGACTTGTCTGCAAAAGAGCAGAACCAGTGTTGAAAATTATGACAATTACACATATTAATTACTAATATAAACTGATAATCTCATAACTATCCAACTTTCTACATGAACTATTATAAGTGATGTAGAACATTTTAAGTTTGATGAAAAACGGAGAAGTCAGACGACAAGAAAAATAATTGTCTTTGTGAAAAGAGGAGTGCTATCTTAAATTAGTTTATTTTGTCACAATCGGTATGTCTTCTGAAAAGGATACCTCAGTTGAATTGATATATATATATATATATATATATATATATATATATATATATATATATATATATATATATATATATATATATATATATATATATATATATATAATTGGTATATATATATATATTATATATATATATATATATATATATATATATATATATATATATATAATATGATAAACAAGATCAACAAGAAACAAGAAAAGGTGGCGTTCAATAAACGCAACCCCCACACAATCCAGCAACAAGAGCCAGTGACAAAGAGCCCAGAAGGACCCCAAAACAAAAACAGAACAGGGCAAAAGTCAGAGCATGGGCAGCTCAATCACTAAAATCATACATAAAAAGAAACAAACAGTAACTGATTAGGAACTCAAAGAAAACAAATAAATGATTGAATTATAGGCCGATAAAGTGAAAAGGCACAAGGGAAGGGGACAGGAGTCCCGAGGAAGGGGGGGGGGTAAATAAAGGAAATAAAAACCAGGGGCAAATGGGAAGATACTTACCGTCAAACATTAATCAAACCATACAATCAATTTTAGTTAAAACTAAAACTATTAAAACTATTTATACCTGCTAAAGCTTTAAGCTTAGCTGTTTCTTCTTTGAAATTATCAGAAAGCTCAATCATTGTTTGGTTGATATCAAGCTGAAACTGAAAGGCGTTATTCTCCATATTGCCAACTCTTTGTGACACATCAGTCGCTATGGTCAAAACCTCCTTTTCTTTATCTTTAACTTCCTCAATTATCTTTTCCATTTTCAATTCCATTCTTATCATTTTTTCTAAAAGTTTTTCCTCATAGTCAAATTTTGAACAAATTGGTTCATCGTTTCTTCTTTTTTCATGGGGATGCCCGGACGTTATCAGAATAATTTTCACAAATATAAAAAGAAAGAAAAACATTTTAAATCCGTTTTGTTTTTAAAATCTGTCTTTTAATGAATTCATAAACGTTTCTACTTTAAAAGGTGATATACTTGAATCATCTAAAATAAACCCCCCAAACGCTGAAGTAAATGTTCCTCAATCGAAGAGATGATTGAAAATAAACACTTTATGCTAACGACTTTATTTGTGTAGTTAGGACTTAAGGTTGTTCGTCATATCTATTCTAGAGGAAAGTCTGGGACTAGGTAAATTATTAATTTAAATTAATGACATTGATTTTAGTCTAGATACATATGAGCAGTGTCACGACAAAACCAACATAGTGGGTTTACGACCAGCATAGATCCAGACCAGCCTGCACATCCGCGCAGTCTGATCAGGATCCATGCTGTTCGCTAGCAGTTTTTTTTACTTGTTATAGGGCCTGTAAGCGAACAGCATTGAACCTGATCAGACTGTGCGGATGCGCAGGCTGGTCTGGTAGTGGATCCATGCTGGTCGCAAACCCACTACGTTGGTTTTGTCAAGTGGCAGCTCATATTGATTTTTGAAGCAATGACATAAATAATAAACATATAATTTACACCACACACGGCACACTATGTTAAAAACATCAAAACATAAATAAATGTAATTTACATTTCTATTTATAGGTTAGAACCGACCCGCTAGAACAATGACACATTTAGCATAAAAATTATATTTTTCATAATTTGTTCAAAATTTTCAGCAGGGTTAAATTTAATCAGTAAATGTTGGCAGGAATTTTTAAGGTGAAGATCTCCATAATTTAAAACTTTTGAAACAAGCCAAAATCTACACAAAGTGAACAAAAAACCAACAACAACAACCCCCCCCCCCCCAATGTATTGTACAAGTTTTACCTGTTTTAGTGCAGAAATTTCAAGTCTTTCTTCATCTAGTGCTGTCTTTTCAACTTTCTTCACAGAAGCATATTCAGAAGTAAACGGTGCGAGTTTCTGTATGTTTAGTTCTTCCTTTAACTGAAAGAAATAAAGTTAGATTATTCTTTACTTTCGGCATCTTATCAGTCATTTGAATAAAGCATTTATCTAAATATCAATGACAATCATTAACAAACATTGGCTTTGTCATGTCATTATTGTTTATTTAAGCAGAGTTATCTCCCTTTTGCAATTTCCATACACCATGAAAATATTAACATTCAGCTAAAGGTAACCATCTGAGTTAAAAGATAGTGGAAATAAAAAAGGGATGACATACATGTAGCTTATAATTGAAATATCAAAGTTCAAGCAAGATATTTTTAGCTTCTTGAAATTTTATTCAGAGACAAGGTCTAATGTTAAAAAATAAGGGAATTTAACCTGGACAACAAGAGTTTCATGCAGACAGAACTTGCAGACTTTCGGACAGATTGTAATGAATTCCTGAAAAAGGCTTTGATTTAAATTATCAATACACCAGAGGAACATGTTACAGAATGTAACATTCAAAAGGAACAAAAATAGACACATGATTAGAGAGTAAGGGTGTAACGGTTTACCGGTATACCGATATATTGCAATATGAAAAAATAAATTTTGTACCGCGGTACCATTTTTTGTAAACCGGTATTTTATAAAAATCATAATTTTCAATTAATTGCCTTCTAATTTTGTACAAATTTTGTTGGCGCCAACGTAAGATAAAAGTATCCGACAACTAGTACACTTAAAAGTCAATAAGCGGCCGCATAATTTGCAATACATTGCAATACGCTTCAGCAAAATGGCAATATATTGCAATATGGTTTTTGCTGTATTGTTACACCCCTATTAGAGAGCTCTGTCATTGATTCATTACAAAGCATAATGACTATACATTAATTATGATTGGAATCGGATGACAAATATTGGCGATACACCGAAATATATTCCTAAATTCTATAATCTTTGCAAACAAAGGCTTCTTCACTGTAATAGTGCTAAATGCATTTTTCCCAATTTTTAACTAAACACTGCTGAAATTTCCATTCCCATGGGTATGGATCATGGGTTGTGTTCCCAATATCCCGGAAAAAATCCCTGGTAACTGCATTTTTTGTCATCACTGCTATGAAAGAATTCCATTATGAGACAACAGCTTAATGTTAGACATGACCACCTGCTTTTGTAAAAGTTAAACAGTTTTTCATCAAATGTGTATCAATTTATATTGATTGACAGAAAAAATATCAACGATACATTGATATTGTCTCCATCAATGGCAGCTCTAGATTGATATTGAAAAGATAAAAAAAACAAAACAAATGGGACATTAATAGGTTCGAAAATGACTGGAAGGGGTGGGGGTGACTCAGCTGCTTACCCTCAATATTCAATTGTGTTATTGAAAGTTGAGTATCTTAATTTGCACAGAATACTGGATACCGCAGAATACCTACTAACTACAACTGTGACAGTGTCTAAGTTCCATTAAATGTTCCTTCTTAATTCCTGTATCAACTGACACAATAACAGTTCAAGCAAAGGCTTGGTACTATGCATCTGATTGATATAGATCTTTTGGTAAAGGGTCAACTCGGCCCTAGACCAAGTCGGCACGGGTCAACTCGCCCCCCTATTAAAATTTATATTAGGATATATATAGATTGTTTAGATTGTTAACATATAAAAAGTAATAAAAGTAATCATTACCAGTAATATATACTTATGGGCCGAGTTGATCCGTGCCGAGCTGACTCGGGTAACGAGTATGATTTGGGCCGAGTTGACCCTGATTTGATCTTTTGTTTCGTAGCAAATATTTTTGTACTTTCAGAATGACTGTGGCAAACTTTTACATATACATTTGTTTTTTTTAAGAGTCTTCAAATTTTCTCATTAAATATGTATATTTATTAATATATTAATATGAAAATGTCCATTGAGACTAATCAGTGTAACTAAGAACTAATTATGACTTCATATAATAAGCTAATAAATAATTTACCTGTGCTTTTAATCGTTTCAAACGAATGTTATCTATTGAAGGTCGATTCTTAGTGGTTGAGTGATTGTTTACATTAACAATGGTCGGAACAGAACCGAATACTAGTCCCTTTCTCTTACTTTTAAAATTCAGAGATTGTGCCACTTTACATGTGTATGGGCCCTCAAAACAATCATCCGTAAAGTGGTCCTCACACACAACCTTTTGTCGATGAGCTTTAAATGTTTGCAGATTTAATTTCTTGTTGTGAAGGTTTTCAATCCATTTCTTGCACAATTTCCTGTGATCGTAAGATTTAAGAGGATCCGGAATAGGGAAAAAACTTTTCCCACATCCACTTTTGTTTACACAATTAAAAGCCTGGCACTGCGGCATGTTTAACTTTCAAAACACAGATGATCCTGTCACATATCGTGACTTAAATTATAGCTGCACAATATAAACACACTTTACATGAATTTTCGCAATGATTATAACAAAAAAAAAAATCCAGCAGAGAAAGCCAGAGTCAATTTGTTTACACAATTAAGCCTGGCCCAGCGTCATATTTACTTTCGATACACAGGTGATCCGGTCACATATCTTGACTTCAATTATAGCTACACGATATATACACACTTTTCAAGCTATCAGTTAATAAAATTTTTCGTAAATAATTATTTCACAGTGAAATAAATGGGGAAAAATCCAGCAGAGTCGAGTTGTTGTTGTTATTTTTCATAGCGCGCGATTTAACCGGAAGTGGGTATATGACATCACATTCTCGGTCTCGCGAGAATTAAATCGTTAACATGGATGCGCCCGTATGCTCACAAAAATAAATAAATAAACGTTCGTTTCTCTCATAAACGATTGACTTTAATACCATTTTTATCCTAAAGCTACTATTTCAAATATTTTCAATAAAATAAAAGCGCTTTTATGTCAGCCATTCTTTATCCTTTAAACATTTTGATTTTATTAAAAAATCTTTGAAAATCTGTAATATAAGGGTTGAGGGCTTGAGGCATCGGCATGCAGCCAACATTTAACCCTGTGTGATCGTAAGGGGCGACTTAACTGGTTCGAATAACTGTCAACGATCTCTTAGCTCCAGTACGTGAGGCTGTTTTGACCCCTGGTGTTGCTTTCCAGATGGTAACACACGAGGTTAGCCAAAGTCATCTTACCTTTTTCGGCACCATATGACCTTTACCATGTTAAAACACTATAAAACCAATAAAAAACAAGAGATAGGACAGCTGTATATTTATAAGGATAATCACTTTTTTGTATTGTCCATTGTAAACATTGTATTTTCTGCCTTTTGGCAACAAAAGTAAGTGTTAGCCATTAACAGCTAATGAATAACACATTCCAAAGAAATATTGAAATGTGTTTGAAGATTGTATCTTATATTGTAATTTATTTAGCAAATTTAATTTTTTATAATATTATATTGACTGTCAAAAGCATAAGTGCAGAATTCGCTCTATTTCATTATTGCTTCGTTCTTCAAATCTGCATTTTTCAGAAACCTGTCATATGATATTTTTTTAAACAAAATAGCCGAGATTTGACCAAAATGTATTAAAATCGGCATGAAGACAGACAAAATAAGTATTTGAAAGGAAGGAAAATGCATATATTTATGTAATTTGATACTATATTTATTGTACAAGTTAAATAAAATCATATTATGCGAGCCTTTGTTATATTAAACGAGTTTTATAAATTTAGTATTGCATCTTATATCTATAATAAGATCGGTTTACAGTTACAAAGAGTCAATTTCGTACGGGCAAACATTAGCCCATTTTAACGCATTTTTTGTATATAGCGCAAATGACGTCACGTCAAGTGTTTTTACACTAGTGTAATATCGTTTATATTAAATGGATTTATAACACTCCTGTGTCTTGGCTTATGTGCACAAATATTGTATAT
This sequence comes from Ruditapes philippinarum, assembly GCF_026571515.1. NCBI lineage: Eukaryota > Metazoa > Mollusca > Bivalvia > Venerida > Veneridae > Ruditapes > Ruditapes philippinarum. The sequence goes on from NW_026856388.1 coordinate 142,145, forward strand.
AAACGTGAAGCAGAACCTTAATATTTCTTGACGCCAAAAGACTCTAATTCAAAACAGTTATCGGCAAAGTTTATATCATATTAAAGGCACATCATGACTCAGAAATCTATATTGTTTAATTCTTTAGATATGTCAAACATGTGTTTGATAATGTTTTAATAATGGATTAAGAGCATGTTAGATGTTTAACAACTAAAGAGTAAAGCTGAAGGTGCAGTATTGTGTTGTAAAGTAGCAAAATGTAAACAAAGTAGTATATTGACTTCCATACAAAACACATTTAACTATACTTATTATATCAATTTCCAATATAACAAAATCAGCAAAAGATAATTAAATTTATGTATATGGCATATATGTATGTTTTTAAAACTTAAACAAAATACAAAAACAAATGTTTTTGAGTACCGCTCAGCCGGTGCTACATCCAATGAAGTGTATTCGTAACGAGTACGCATGAGTTACCAAAGATAGCGCTAGGGGGCTTAAGGGATGTTTCTCGTTTTCATTACCTCACAAGTACAAACTCAATAAAACCGAGTCTGCTATTTTCATGTAATTTTGATGTGATTAATTCTTCCGAGGAATTTCTCCAGATTTTGAGGAATAACAATTATAGCATTTCTGAGGCATATTGAGTCTTTAAACCTTTGAAGTAACTTGTGTATCGCTTGCAACCTGCTTCTTCTACAAACACAAGCTATATAGACTGTCAATTATTATTATTGTGCTTGGACGAAGTACCATAATTTCTCCGTTATACTTCATTAGCTATGACATAGATATATCAAATACATACAAAGTACATATTGTTTTGATTTGTGCCGTTTTCTTTACATCTTAACTAGATACTTTTTGTTTTATCTGCTATGTTTATGCCAAGATTCAATTATTTTATTTTATATTATTATCGTCGTTATAACATACAAAATTGTTAAGCATCTAAAGACGATATCTGATATTAACCACTAATTTTAATAAAGGAAAGTTGTAAAGTATTGAATTGTTTGCTGTAATTTTGAATTTCCGTTTATTAATTGTAGGTTGCTATGATTTCCTGTTATATAATGACATCCAGTCAGTTCTTTTGGCCGTATGACCTGTCCTGTTTCGTGTTCTGCTGGGCTCCTTCATTGAATGCCGCCCTTCCGTGTTAATTTTATGTTTCAAATGTTGTGTTTATTTGATACATTTAGATAAAAACGATCCCTTATTTATGTACGTTAAATTAACATGATTAACAAGTAATAAATTGTACAGTCATAGTAAGAGAAATTAGACTGAAGCTTTCATATATAAAACTTTAAGTCAAGTCTTTCTCCAACAAAAGAAAAAAATATAATTCGATACAGATACTAGTGTACAGACTCAATCAAACCGAGTCAGCACTCTTCATGTAATTTTGCTGTTTTAATGCTTCCGGGCGATCACTTTTTCCAGATATTGATACGTCGCACAGCAGGTGTCAAGTGCTATGTGTCAGTCTTAAAAAGTTACCCCGTACTTCACTTCAGTGTTGTAATATGTTTCTGGTCCTTCGAGATCATTGAGTCCAGCACGTTTAAGTGTTGAGGATTGAGTGCCGCTTAAACTGGTGATAGGGGTGTGGATTGGGGGATGTTGTACATTTTCATTATCCCTCGTGTACAGACTCAATCAAATCTTGTTTGACAGCAAAATCACATGATAATTGCAAACTCTGTTTGTGTATCTCTATTATTTGAAGATATTTAGGCAATGCATTTAACTTCATGGCATTATTGTGTGGTCCATTATCGTTCATACTGCATGTTAAAACGGTATCTGTCAAATGCATTTCTTCCACTGTTTTGTGTTTTGTACTTTTTTGTCAACAAAAGACAACAAAAGATGCATAGATTAGCCTGTGATTTTCATGGAGAGATTTTTAGGTTTCTGATTGGTTCGTAAAGCAGTGCCATTTAATTGATTAGCCCTTTCTTACTTTGCATTGCGCCCTGTTAAGTTTTTGTTTGGGGTCCTTGTCACAAGTTCTTGTTGCTGGGTCGTGTGTGGGTTGCGTTCATTGAACGCCGCCTTCCTTGTTGATCTTGTCTATCATATTTAATGTTTGTACATAGAAAACAAGGATAAAAATATAGCAATATTACAAGTAAATAAACTTTTTTGATATTATGTGAACATTGTCAGTACATCATACATCATATTTTCATAAATTTACAATGTTAAGGCCTTACAAATATACATTATCATGATGTGAAAATACTCAATAATATATACAGTTATAGCCATTACCGTGACTTGTCAAGGGAGAAAACTAAGATTACTAAACACATTTTAACATGACACAATTGTCTTCCTTGTAATAATTATTTCCTTTGAAGAAGCTATCCACCAAGCTTACGGAATGTCGTTGGTTCTACCCAGGTACCAGTTCGTGCCTAAAATAAAGAACAGAGGGGCATATGAGGTATTCCTCTATCAGTAAAGCAGGCAGGGACATCCTCATAATTATGACCTATATTGTGTTGGTGTGACCTAAAAACAAACTATAAAATAAAGACTTAATGGCTTATTAAGAAAATGAAAGTACGAATAATTGCTGCTATTCAATGCATGCAATTATTTAGGAACATAGAAAGGGGAATAACCATTCCAATTATTGGTGTAATGATTTTCAAGATTTGTTTACTTTTAGTTGTTTATTACCAATTTAGTATTACTGTTACAATAATTACAAAGTGTTTTTGTACCAAATTTTGCTTAATATTTCGTTTTCTAATATAACTATATAATTCGCATTCAATTAATAGACCCTATGTATCCCCAAGTTTTGCGGGATACGTGTATACATTAATATTTTACTTAAAAAAATGTTACTCGATTTACTATTTGACACAAGCATAAATGTTTAAAAACATTGTTCAGGTCTATGATCGAGTGAATAATATTTGTGTGAATCAGAACAATAAATATGGTACTTTTATATGACTTCAGGTGGTCCTTTTATTTTTTTTTTTACTTTGAATGGAAATGGTTCTCCTGGTCATAAATCTGAGTAATAAATGCATATTTTGATATCGCCATTAATAGTTCTTTAGTTATCCTTGTTTATTGAGAAAAAAGTATATTATCGCAACAAATAATAAATATTAAATTTGTAAACTATAGAACGATTTTCCACAGTGAACTTTCGACGATTATCAATTTGATACAATTTAATGGTACATTAAAGGTGCCACAAATCTAAAGAACAAAACTCAGTGTATAAACCGAATGTAACTTTCAAAACCTGTATATGTCGAGATGTTACATAAAAAATTATTGCCGTGTGCATGATATTTTTTATGATCATTAGGTGATCATTACGATGTGTTCGTCCACCTAGAATAACGACCAAGACCACTAATATGACTAGTGCCATTGCGCGACTACGAACTTACGTACATGTTCGGCTTCACCCGCGACATCTTTGATGTCGATTTCTCTAAATATACATGTAATGACTACCAATACAGCTATGGCGACGATATTGAGTACGGATACGACGCCAACAGTTACAACTTCGATCTCAATGAAGACGCCGACGACTACGGCCATGACCTCTATAAATCAAAAGACCATCACTTCTAAGGATTTTACGTTTATTAGTACGGATGCAAGCCGAGGACACTGACGTCTATATCGACTTACACAAATACGACTTATACAACAACGATTACGGCTTAGACTACGACCGTTAATAATTTGAAAAATAATACGGTCACGACTATGATAACTACGACTTTCATGCCTATCAATTCGACTTCCACAAAGACTTTGGCCAGATACTTTGATGGAACTTTGACTTAAATGCTTTACTGGTTTCAAGCACTTTGATTTCGAACTTCTTCGAACAAAGTATTGCATCTAAATATGTGTTGCTGGATTTCATTGCATAGTATTGTATTTAGAGTCCAGATGAAGTATTTTGAGCAGTGCTTTCCCCCGTAGCAAACAGGTTGTCATTTTTATCAACGCCGTAAAACATTATCTCTTTCACAGATATCATTGGTATTTCCTGATTATCTGCTACACTTTTTTTAGACAAAACCTCAACAAAAGTGTAATTTTCTTGGCACAAGTTTCTGAAGAGATAAATAAAAACATTAAGTTTTCCTGTAAGGAATGTGTACCATGTCAAAAACACCCTAACAAACGAGTGATAAGTAATGCAAACATCAAAAGAATGAAGCATCATCGACATATATTGGAACAATGTACTGCTAAAGTGATTTAAAGGACTACCAATATTATTATTTGTGTTAGAGAAACATACCAACCCATAATAAAAGCACTCTTATGCAAGTAAGTTATGAAACAAAGTCTGTTTCAATTACATCATTACAATTACACAATGTCAATAAAATTTAAGGTGCTTCAGCGCATTGTTTATTAAAATTTCTTTTTTTGCATAGTTATTTTCAGCATACCTTACCAAAAACACATGTTGAAATAAAGACTATGAATACGACAGAACTGTAATTAACCGCAGCTGTCACAAATGAGTGTGCTTTTAGTTATACAAATAAAAATCTTCAAATATTATTGGTGTATTAGTTTACATTTAGAACATAAACTTCGGAACAGGAGTGTAATGGATAGAGGATATTCAATGTTTTACGTTCTGAACATAACATTAAATTTATGGAATTAAATTATATTATGAAATTATATCGTGAGAGCCTCTGGCGAGCAAAATATTATTTTATTCAACGATTTCAATAAATTAAGTTACTGTAATTTACACACAAACAAAAATGTATCCATCATACCCGAAATAAAGACTGTTCAAATGTTCAAAGTGCAAAAGAATCATATTTCATTGACGCGCCTATAGTGTACCGTAAACATTTAGCGCGTCTTAACGCTATGTTTGTATAACGCAAAGGACATCACGTCAAAATATATGCACGACCGTGCAAACCATTTTTACGGAGTCGCAAAAGCGGCACGGGTGTGTGATAAACATCATTTTAGTACGATAGTGTTAGAATTATAAATGACGTCACGTCAAAATATATGTACAGCTTTATGGAGTTGCAAAATCGGCATGGGTGTATGATAAAGCAATTTATTAAAAACAATATAATTCTAGTGTAACAGTAATAATACTCTAACTTCACTCATTTGCGTCAAATACAAATATATATATTTAGCGTGAAAGCGCGCTAATATAAGCATTACACTATGGGCTAATATATACTAGTGAAAAAATTACCCTTTTTGACTGTAAACCATTCTAATTTTAAATACGTCATAACGGCAATCTCATATAAGAGCAAATTCAATAACGAATTTATAAAACCCATTGAATGAATCAATATTATTTTACAGGTTTATTACATCAAGATTTAAATTTACAGGCATTCAATATTCTCTATGTGTCATCCAATCAAAATAATAATCGGATAATCATTTCTAATGTTCCATTAATCTTGACATTATTAAATGATGAAATTATTCTGGGATCTAAATAATGGTCAATTTTGGAACTCACAATGCTATATCGAATATAGCGCCAACAGACTTTCCTGGACCGGCTTTAACATTTCTAAATGTAATTGTATTTGAAGATAAGACAAATGTTTTTTTTATTGGTTATATTTTTTTCCAATTGTTTATTGAAAATAGATCATAATGCCCAGTAAAACAAAGGTAATATCAAACCTTTACAACGCCTAAATGGCTTCAAACTTACATAATCGTGGTTAACATTAATTTATGTACTAGCACCTTGAAATAGATCAGATTTCTATCTTCAGTGCGGCATTGATTATAACAAAGTCCTTTTTCATTTCCATAAAACTACCGTAATGAGAACCAAATCCAAAGTTGAAAATGGTGCATTTTATAGATTGATAAAAGTTGTGCGTTAGCTTGCAAACATCGTTTTTGATTTATCGGGTAAAGCATTATGTTTACATCAACTATGATGAGCTACCTTAACTCAGAGCAGTATAAGTAAAGCGCTGTTACCTTTGCTTCTCAATTGCGGGACGAGCGTCTTTTCAGTCACGTTCAATATATAAAGACTTAAATATGTTAACACCAATTCTAATTGTTGTGTGTTTAATTCCGATAACATCTGGACATCCCCATGAAAGAAGACAAAACGATGAACCGATATGTTCCAAATTTGACTATGAAGAAAAACTTTTGGAAAAAATGATTAGAATGGAAATGAAAATGGAAAAAATAATAGAGGAAGTTAAAGATAAAGAAAAGAATATAATGTCCGTGGCGACCAATTTGTCCCAAAGAGTTGGAAATATGGAAAATGACGCAATTCAGTTCCAACGTGGTATCAACCGCACAATGGTCGAGTTTGCTGATAGCTATAGCGAGGAAAAGAGAAAACTCTCAGATTTAGCAGGTACGATTTTGTTTTTTCCAGCCGTTTCTTTCATTGATACATGAAAAAGAATAACCAATATTTTAAGCATTACGGCGGATGATTATAAATTCATTTGTACGTTATTTCAGAAAATAATTCGTGGAAGTTGTACACAGATCTACCTCATTAATAGAACGGACAATGAAGCATAACATTGTTTATATTTTTATAACGATATAATTGATCTCCACACAATGTACATTGTTTAACACTACAAATGATTGGCAACATAATGCAAATGTGATTACAATAAGGCTTTTGTTGATGAGACGTCGTTGCGCGACAAACGACCGTCAGATATGCATTGCGAAAAAGGTCATTTTTTAAGGGTGTGATTGAATTTTCGATTGACTTTTTAATAATGGTTGTTTAATTTTGAATCAGGCAAATGAAGCTTTCTGGTGCTGCTAGGACAGATAGTTCTTAAAATCCCTGTACCTGAAGGAATAACGTTTATATGCAAGTTCTAAAGAAATAGTGTTATAATAATAAAAACTACAAATACGTCATCCCGAATCGGGACTTATTCGTCACTTACATGATGGTATACGAGAAAGTAAGAGCGCTCCAACTTTATCTTTTCTTTCACCGAGAACCAACACATCCGCGATCACACTTGACTTTTTCTACTTTCAAAAACTTAAATATTACCGGTCTTGGAAAAAAAATCAGAAATATCATTGGGTCTACAGTCAAGTATATTCCCATTGCTAACAATGGTATGTGCTTGACTAACTGAACAGATGTAGATTTGCAGATGACCAATATTTTGAAGGACAGAGCAAGTTAAAATGATCGGAATTTACGTTCTTTTTTATATAAAAACAGCAAGATTTAGTGATACTATCTTTGGAACATCCCTCGTAAATGTTAAATCACTAGAATTACTCCAATATCTATAGATACGTAATGCTAACAATTTAGCTATAATTGCTATAAAACTTATACTAGTTGTATTCGAAATATTGTTTTTCTTAATATTATATCAACGTGATAAAAATGAAATACCAAGAAATAAAGAATCCCTAATGAACTTCCAAAATAACAAAATTTTAAATTGCTGCATGCTCGGTTAAATTGAGTCTAGTTATGTATGATACTTGCCAATGGAATCTACCGTCCACGCCTCCTAGCACCGGATCAGGCAGAATTCAACAATTAATATGAAATGGTAAAATGTTGAATTTAGAAACATCCGCTAATGTTCACATGAACTAATTTAATTTTATCTGAGACACGTGTATATACTCGTACAACAATTAGTTATTATATTTTTCTATTCATCAATTTTATTTGTTTATTTCTATGTATTTATTTTGTTTTTATACATTTATTTTGGCAATCATACAACATTGTTAGCATTACTGTTCCGATTTAAAGTCTTTTTAGGTAAGATAAGAACTTGTATTTATCTTCTTATCGATTATATCAAAACTTTTATTTGTAGAAATTGTTTCTTTGATCGTTGTAAGATTGTAATTATAAGTCATTGATAGCTATAACATTTCTTCGAAGTATATGCTAATATAATTTTACACAAATATGAATTAGCTACAAACAAATAACTTACTTACGATATTGACATTTTTTATTTTGTTTCTCTGCAGACAAGTCCTTTATTCCAATTGTTGGATTCAACGCCCGTCTATCTTCTACAAAAACAGTAAACGGAGAGAACAAGGTCATCTTCGATACCGTCATAACAAACCAAGGTGAAGGTTATGACAGTTCTACCGGGATATTTACTGCACCGTATACTGGACTATATTTCTTCTCAGCCCATGTTTGTAATAATGGAAAAAGTGGCGTGCATTACGCTATATATCAAGAAGGTACACAGTTAACAAGTAGTACACAGTATGATAATAACAATGTTCATAGCTGTAGTTCAGTGAGCACAATCGCCATGGTAAACAAAGCGGAACGAGTGTGGGTACAAACTTTATATACCTCAGTGTTTGTTAGTGATAGTTTCAGATGGAATGCATTTTCTGGATCTCTCTTAAACAAATAATTACATGTACACATTAGCAAAACTAGGTATAAAATATACCCAGGAAATTTCCCATAACCGGATATAGATATTTGGAAAAATCAAATCTTTAGAAGTTATTTATCACTTAATAGAAAAAATCAAAATACCAAACAAGTTTTGCCTAGATACGGCTCATCACTCTATATATATAGTTGTATGTATATATTTGAGGGAATTAGACTTAGTGTGTTTTATTCTGAAATCCTGACTCACACAGAATCTTTTGTCTACGAATTATTTTAAAACGGTTCTGAGATTTTTTATTGAGCAATAATAGCTTCACAAAAACGGTGGGAAACTACCATAATGTTCGCGAAAATGGAGATTGTACTTTTTCGTTTGTTTGCTTTGTTGCTTTGTTTTGTTTTTGGCTTTCTATGTGAGTGATAAAAAACACTATGTTTTTCGATTTTTTTCTTTGAATTTTGTATTAATTTTTAACGTTTAATAGGACATACGAGTATATCGAACACCGTAGGATAAATAAAGAATATTTGTTTACATATAACGTACTCAGAAGTGACAATATTGTGAGTATCATTTATCAAACAGAAGCACGGAACGAAAATGACGCCAAGCAAGTAGGGAAAAACTCAAGTTTATAGCTATCATTTTCGTGTATAAGTTTACAACTTCAGTGAGTCTGTAAATATGGCATCCAGAACGAGACGATTATTTTTTTTATTAAATATCTTGTCAATGAATCTAAAACGTTTCAAAACTATAAATTCAAAAAAAGCTTTATCAGTCACAGTAAATGATGAACATTTAGTGATATAGGCTATATCTCGTTGAGTAAACTTTCGCTGCTTTACATACAATGAATATATAATGAATATACATATAAGATTAAGAAACTTTTGTAACTTTCACGTCATTTTATATTTTGCAGATAAAAAGTGTGATATTTAGAGATATAAAATGCTCTAATTTTATGTTAGAAAATATTGATAATTGCAACACAGTCTCTTTGTAAATATAAAATAAACATGTTTTGACTTCACACAAACAATAAGTTATGTTTAAAATTCTATATACTATAGGTAATCTTTATAATGAAGATATAGACAGTGTCATTAAAGAACTTTTCTTTAAAGAAAAGACCTGTTATAGGGAAATCAACTTCCCATACATAGTGTATTCTTTCTTTTATTCAAACAAGACATATTAAGTAAGATTTGCATTTATTTCAATAGATTTCTGTACTTCAAATATTTGACTGAAGGATGAGCAAAGTATATCTTTAAAAAGGTGTTTTCGTTTTATTGTTATGATTATATTATACACGTATTTACTATTGACAATATTCATTTTCTCTAATAAATATGTAGAGGAATGTTTGAACGTTGACGCTGTGTTGTTTATTAAACACAAAAATATGTTAAACCTTTATGACATGTTTATTTTTCAGTACACTTGATTTTGTAAAATAAATGAATAGATGTTGTTGTTGTTGTTGTTGTTTCATTTCTTTCCTTAGGCTTTAAGCTACGCTAATACTGGTTATGTGTCGACTAACCAGCTTTACAGAAAGTTCTTAGTTGACCCTCCTTCTATTAATTACGGACGATAGGACACCAAAGAAGAAAAACTTAATTTATGATAAAATTTATAATTAGATAACTTTCTCACAAGAACAAATCACAGTCCCTACTAGGTTTTTAACCTGCAACAGTTAGGGCCAAATGAATGTATGTATAGATTATAACCACTCGGCCAAAGAAAATCTACATTTGTTATTGGCATTGAAACTGTTGAAAATGAAAACAAATGTCACTTATGATGCCGCACATTAAACAAGCTAACCATTTGCGTAATTAAACTTGACTATGATATTCGGTAAGCACGACAAAAAATAATATTTTAAATACATGTATTTAAACAATCAGTTAGCTCTTTGTACACTTTATTTCAAATTCTACAGGCAACTAATTCTGTGAATAATGTCTACCAATAAACGAATGGGTGTTACATTTACATTTTCAGAGCGCTTGTAAACATTTTGTGTAGGGGAATTACGTTGTTACTTTAATCAAAATTGAAACTATTACAGGTCGGTGTTGTTTACATGAAGTTGTAATGATGTGACATGAATCTCGTATAATGTTTTTATTGTCATTTTAAAATTATATATAGCAAACTACTATTAAATAATACGTATCCGTGGATGAACAGTATTGTATGGCTATACCATGTGAATTTTGTGTTTTGCGTGGGTAAGAAAACCAAGACATAAGACGGTCCATATTTATTTTCTACTTTAAATTTTGAAATATTTCAACATATTTTTTAATAAAGTGGACAGCCTGCTCACTGTAGCAAGAACCAATTTATAAAATGGTTCCTTGGAAAAAAATGTTCAACATTTTATAGTTTTTGTCAGTTCAGAAAATCTTGAAAAGTTACAGAATTAAACCATGTGAACCGTCTGTTGTATTAGACTTTTGCCCCACGCAAAACATAAACAAATCAAGTGATATAGTTCCGTGGTTAAGGATAGACTGTGTTGAGCATTTTCCAGGAGTAGTTGCTTTGAGATGACGCTAATAGGTTTCGTATGAAACTTGTTTACCCCGACACAAGATGAGTAAAACGCCTGGCTGTAAAACAAAATTTAAATATATTATATGCATGAATATTCATTACAAATGGTAATGTCATACTTAGTAATATTCAGGACAGATGATAATGTCATACTTGGTAATATTCATAGCATATGGTAATGCCATACTTAGTAATATTCAAGACAAATGATAATGACGAGATATTCATAACAGATTATTATGCCATACTAAGTAATATTCAGAACAAATGACTATATCATACTTATAATTTTAATATATGAGAATGTTTTATGATAATGCATTCGAACAAATGTCAGAAGTAGATCTAGATAATAAAATTAATAACAGATAAGATGCTGCACATAAAGCCCTTACAAATAAGGTAAAATACGAATATTCATGAAAGCTGATAAAAGCATATACACTGTTGTACAGCGTTCACCGGTAATAGCCCCTCAATACACGGAAAAATGTAAAAAGTAAATCAGTGTACGTCTAGTTAACTCGAGGTAATGTTTCAATTCATTTTTCCATCAGAACTTAATCGATTTTTCCAAACTTAACAATTTTGTGAAGCTGACAATGTCTGCTTTAAGAGCAGTGTCTGCTTTTGCTGCAGTAGGAAATACGAATGTTCATAACAGATGAAAATGATTAACACATAGTCCATGCAAATGCGGCGAAATACGATGGTTCATAACAGATGAAAGGAAAAAAATTGACACATAGTTCATATAAATACGGGGCAATGTGAATACCATAACAGATGATATGATATACACATAGTCCATACAAATAAAAGTTTAATAAGAATGCTCATAACAGACAGATGAAAATGATTTACTCATAGTCCATACTAAGAAGGGGAAATTAGTAACAAAGAAAATTGTTGACTCACAGTCCATACAAATACTTAATTTATGAAAAATAAATGTTTTGTCAACAATTTCTTTTTCTCCGGCCCCCTGGGTATTCGTGATCTCATCTTTTTGCTCTGTCCCGTTTGTAAAAATAGTTTAGCTGAAAGTTTTATTTTGTTACTTTAACGTCCGGGCGAATGGAACAAATAATTCATATTGGAGTTTGATAGGCAATGAACAAGCCCACACTTCGGGAAACATGTTTAAGCTGGAACTGGCCTTCCAATTATAGACTCAATAAGTGTCTTCTGTATTAAATAAATTGAATAGTCACGTAGAATATTTCATAGGCAGAGGTTGGATGTACACAAACGATATAGAATAAATAAACTTATTTTCTTAATTGACTTGACTAGATAACCTATTTCATATTTAATATGAAATAAAGACTTGGGAAACAGTATCACATTTAAGGTAATGTTCTATAAAACATTTATAGTTCTATAATTCTTTTATGAAAGGGGAATTAAATTCCAAATGTATACATTAAAATGTATTATGCCGTTACTACCATTTAGTCTGGGCGTTGGACTAGACAAATGTTAGGCGATTTGGTTGAAAGTAAGTTAAAATAATCTTGTTAATGTTAATCGCAACTCCTGTATGTCAACACAATACCTACCATCGAATGATATAGCGCTGAGATGACTTTTCTATAGTTTAACTGTTAAGCACTGCATATTTTTGCCAAATCTTTGATTTTATAGAACTTACTACATTTGCAAAAAACCATTTTGCAAAAGAAGTCCATGTTCTTTATAATATGATTTAAATATGACTGTAATCACATTGGTACAAACGGTAGTCAACAGAACTTTTATAAGATTATATTCACTGGGTGCAGTATCATATTCACTAACTGACCAAGACTTTCCTAGTCTAAATAGATTGAGACTCACATTAAATGACCATACACTGTAGACTTTTGATTACGCATGCGCATTAAAAAATAATTGTAGGGTTTTACAGTTTCACAATTTATTGGGCAAGTATGTTTTCTTGCAGCCAAATCAAGATTAATGTTTAAGATCATTTATTTAAGCTTTGATCTTGGGTAAAACCCACTGCCATTTTTCTCTTGAAAACTTTTATGACCTTTAATCTTTCTATTTTTTTTCCTTCCTAATGATATTTAGTATTCATGCATAAAGTATTCATGATATTCATGACAAGATGTACAACTCTTAAATGAACATCACTATTAAAATAATAGGAGCTGTTTCCCCTAAGCAGAAAAAATAAGTAATAATATGATATATTTGGATATTGCCTTTATGTTCAAGCAGTTCTATAGGCTTCTTATGTAATACTTCTAAAAAGAAATTTTTTTTAATGATATATTTACATATTTAGGTCTGGCATTAATAACGTATTTCAATATACAAGAGAGCGATGGCCTAGTTTGTGGAGCGGTAGCCTAGTGGTTAAGGTGTCTGCCTCCATACCCAGGGATTATGGGTTCGAGCTCTAAGCGGGTTTTGACAATGTTTCTACACATGACACTAGAACTGGTTGGTTCCAGGAAGTCTCGAAAATAATAGATATAAATTGCAATAACTTGTTTCACAATCGAGCTTAAATAACTATGTTAAAACCAATTACAATATTAGCAAGATGCTAATGAAATACTTTTCTTTATAATCTTTGTAGAATCCTAAAAATGTTTTGTTCCCCTTTAAATGTATATCTCAATATATTGTATGTTTATGCATAATTATTTTTATTGTTAAAAATCTGAAAATAAACCAAAATTAGGTAAATATAAAAACAAACTAGATTATGCGATTGTCCTGTTTTCATCTTAGAAAAATTTTATTTACCCTTTTAAGTTTTCCGTTAAAAGAATACTTCCTAATTCATGTTTCATGGGTCTATATATATATTTCTTTCATATGCAGGTGTCTGTAACAAGACATAATTTTGTTATGTATAGTTTTTACACATAAATTTCAAGGAAATCTGTTTAAATATTGCCACTTAACTATACTTGTAGACATATTTCCCTCTATATAAATTTATAAATTTGAATACATTAGTTAAAATTTATATTAATTGCGGATTTATGAGCAATAAATCAAACAATAATCATAAAACAAAACATAGGTCGAATATGTAAAAGAAAGAGCATTGAAATACGAGGCTATCTGATTTGTAAGAAATGCCGTGTACTCCGAGTATCACTCAGGTTGCCAAAGTATTTTAATTTTTCTTTTCTGTCTGTATCATATGCAAAATAAAAAACGTTTTGTGTCATCACAATATGATACGCCAGAATAGATAAACCAATGTCGATCTAAATATTATTTCCCTATCATTATCTCGTCAAAAAAAGCTATCCCGCACAAAAAGTCGTTGAGTTAAAAGTCTAGATTTGTTTGGTGTGTTATATCACGATTTAATCAGCGAATAAAGAATATAAAGCAGACAGTGTTGCTTTAATATAATTGACTGCAAACTTCCCAACCCGCTATCACCCTATCATCGTCAGGCATCAGTCAGGAAGACATTTATTAACGAACTTCCAAATTGATTACTAAAAATGACCTAAACTCTACATTAATGAAGGAGGTTTTTAAAAACCATAGACTCGAAATTACAAAGATAGTAATGTGCCGAGACATATAATCGTGGTGAATGAAATAACTGAACTAAAAAGTCACGAGATTTATATATCTGCAAAAAATTTATAATGAAGCTAATTCAAAGCCTATACAATACTAAAACACTTGGCATAAAAGTTGAGTAAACGGAATCCCAAAAGAACGACCAAAAACGATAAAACTGAAAATGTTGCAGGCCCTGTTTCATGGACGGCACTGTAAAGTGCATGTTAAACCGTCCTCACCCTATAGCAACGGATTAAGCAGAATTCAACATTTAAACATGGGAAATGGTGACTTTTTTTAATTTAGAAACAAATAGACAGTACGGACGCGGAATGTGTCTGTGGATTGTTCTGCTGTTGATCTTCTATTTCTTTTTTTTAAATGTCAAGTTATCTGATAACATCAAGTATAAAAATTGTATATTATAGAATTATTGACTTAATTGTTATAAACAGGAAGCGTGTTTTTATTTATGAGTCATGGGTTCTTTTAACGATCAATTTACTAACGGAATCAAAACATACATGTATAGCAAAATGCTAAGTACAAATGCTTGTTATTTTCTCTTGAAAAATATTTATTTGCTTTAATTTCTCAATTTTCTTTGTTTCGGTTATTTTTTCATTCATGATATTTAGCTGACATTTTTTAATCTCAATGAAAAAACTCCTTGCTTAGTAGCATTATAAGATATAAATAAGATAATTAGGAAACAGATAATGAAAACCAGGACAATCTCTCACTATTAATTCAAACTTACCGTTTTCATGTTTTCATAGAAAACAACAAAAGAATAGGATATTCCTTTTTACGATGAATAAAAGTATATGTATTTGACGTTGTTTTAAGTGCGCGTTTTTGTGTTACAAACTATGTGTATTCTACAGATACACGGTTTTATGTTGAGTCATGTGATTAATATATTTTCAGGTTGACCATATAAACAAATAAGTGTTTTTATACAATCAACGAACTTGTCTGATCAAAAGCGATCCAGCAAAAATTAATGTATTCCATCTGCGTGTGTCGACGTAATACACAGAAGTATCTAAACTTTGTACCCACACCCGCTCCGCCTTGTTTACCATGGCGATGGTGCTTACAGAGCTACAACTATAAACGCCGCCATTATCAAAAACTGTGTACTGGTGGTTATGAGTGTACCTTCTTGGTATATTTGCGTACTGAATATCCTTGTTTCCTTGATTACAAACTTGCTGTGAAGAATAGAGTCCATTGTGAGGTGCAGTGAATACTCCCGTGACACTATCGTAACCTTCGCCTTGGTTTGTTATTACGGTATCGTAGACACCTTATTCCCTGTGTTCACTGTTTTTGTCGAAGATAAACGAGCGTTGAATCCGACGATAGGCAACAGCGATTTGTCTGCAAAAAAAGCGAGAACCAGTGTTGAAAATTATGACCATTTTGTGAAAGACTAACACATAATTACTTATATAAACTGATGATCTCATAACTATCCAACTTACTATTATAAGTGATGTAGATCATTTTAAGTGTGATGAAAAACGGAGCAGTCAGACAACAAGAAAAATAATTGTCTTCGTGAAAAAAAGAATGCTGTCTTAACCCTTTCACTGCCATAGGGACGGCTTAAGCCGTCCCTGTTATTTTCGGCGTATTTGCCATATGGACAGCTTTAGCCGTTTCTATAATAATAATAGTTATAATAATAAATTAATAATAATAATAATAATAATAATAAATATAAAGAAAATTATACCATCGACAATAATTATTATTATACTAACAGATTTGGAAACATATATAATAATTATAATACTAATAAAAAATAATAATAATTATTTTAATTAATAATATAGTAATTTCTTAGAAAATCCTCTGGCAATTAGGTGAACAATAAAACAATAAACCCTCTGGCAGCGAAAGGGTTAAATTAGTTTATTTTGTCACAATCGGTATGTCATCTGAAAAGGATACCTCAGTAGAATTAGTATATAAATAGAATATGATAAACAAGATCAACAAGGAAAGGTGGCGTTCAATAAACGCAACCCCCGCGTGAACCAGCAACAGGAGTCAGTGACAAAGAGCCCAGAAGGACCCCCCAAAAATACAGAACAGGGCAAAAGGCAGAGGATGGGCAGGTCAATCACTAAAATCATACATAAAAAGAAACAAACAGTAACTGATAAGGAACTCAAAGAAAACAAATAACTGATTGAATTATAGGCCCATAAAGTGAAAGGGCACAAGGGAAGGGGACAGAAGACCCGAGGAAGGGGGGGGGGCGGTAAATAAAGGAAATAAAAATCAGGGGCAAGATACTTACCGTAAAACATAAATCAAAGCATAAAATCAACTTTTAGTTAAAACTTAAACTATTAAAACTATTTATACCTGCTAAAGCTACAAGTTTAGCTGTTTCTTCTTCGAAGTTATCAGAAAGCCCAATCATTGTTCGGTTGACATCACGCTGAAACTGAATGGCGTTATTCTCCATATTGCTAACTCTTTGTGACACATCGGTCGCTATGGTCATAACGTCCTTTTCTTTATCTTTAACTTCCTCTATTATCTTTTCCATTTTCATCTCCATTCTTATCATTTTTTCTAAAAGTTTTTCCTCATAGTCAAATTTTGAACAAATTGGTTCATCGTTTTCTCTTCTTTCATGGGGATGCCCAGATGTTATCAGAATAATTTTCACAAATACAAGAAGAAAGAAAAACATTTTAAAGCGTTTTTGTTTTAAAAATCTGTCTTTCTATCAATTCAAACGTTTCTCCTTTCAAAAGGTGATATACTTGATAAGCTAAAATAAATCCCCAAAAATTGAAGTAAATCTTCCTCAATCGAAGAGATGATTGAAAATAAACACTTTATGCTAACGACTTTATTTGCGTAGGTCGAACTTAAGGTTGTTCGCCACATCTTTTCTAGGCGAAAGTCTGGGACTAGGTAAATTAATTTTAAAACATTTTAATTTTTTTTATAATATCTTTAAAAATCTTTAAAATAAGGGTTGTGGCATCAGCGTGCAACCACCATTTAACCCTGCATGATCGTAAGGGGCGACTTAACTGGTTCGAATAACTGTCAACGCATCTCTTAGCTCCAGTAGGTGGGGCGGTTTTGACCCCTGGTGTTGATTTCAGTTTGTAACACCCAAGGTAAGCCAAAGTCATCATTCCTTTTTCGGCACCATGTGACCTTTACCGTGTTGAAACACTATAAAACCAATCAAAAACAAGATATAGGACAGCTGAATATTTATAAGGATAATCACTTTGTTGTAATGTCCATCGTAAACACAGAATGGCAACACGAATAAGGATTTGACATTGACAGCCATTTGTTATGGTTAACTAATAACACATTCCAAAGATATATTGAACTTTGTTTGAACATTGTATCCCTTAGTCTTACATTAACAATTTTTTTTTTTTATATTGACTGTCAAAATTATAAGCGCAATATAGGCTATATTTCATTATTGCTCCTTACTTCAAATCTGCATTTTTCAGAAACCTATTGTATATAGTTCATATGATATTTTAAACAAAATAGCCGATATATGACCAAAGTGTATAAAAAATCGACATGAAGAAAGCAAAAATATTTATTTGAAAGGAAGGAAAATGCATATATATAGAGGATATTGAATGAGTGTAGATTTTTTGATACTCAATTTATTGTCCAAATTAAGGGATAAGCCACCTAATGCATTACCTCCATTATGAAGAGTATTCAAATAGGCTAGAACTACTGTCAACTGCATTTAAACTGAGGGACACCGGTTCAAGCCAAAGAAGATGCAACTTTTTTCTTTGAACACTATTTATGTGTCTCTCGGATCACTCTTGGTAAGACACAAGTGTATTATTTTAATTATAAAATTATTATCGGTATTTATTGGCTAAATTATGCCAAAATTATTATAAAAAATATATGACATGATATTTTCAAAGTCTTATAGAATAAAAACCAGACGGTAAAAGTATTGTATATTTGATAAGCTCCACAAATATACTTTTAAGAAAATTAAGGCAAACTTTGAAAACAGCTCCTCATTTTGATAAATTTTAGAGATATTTTGAAGCATATTTTCAAGTAGGAAACTGGTCAAACAACTATTAAAATGGGTGGGGTAGGGTAACATTTATATTTATATATTTAAATTATTTTGAGAAGTAACAATAATTTTGCTTGTGTCATTTGTTAGCTACATGCTATCATTTCTTTCTTAACAATCTTAATAGGGGGAAAATCATAATGACTATATAATAGAATATTAGATGTTTCAATTTTTGAAAAGAGCCCTTCTGATAGCCAAGTTTTAGTTAAGAAAAAATCTCCATAACTCGTAAACCAGTTGAATCTTATACCTAGAATAAGAGCGGATTACAGTTAAAAAAAGTCAATTTCGTTGGCGCCACTATTAGCGCATGTTTACGCAATTTTTGAATATATCGCAAATGGCTTCACTTCAAGTATTATTACACTAGTGTAATATCTTTTCTATTTCATGGATTTATAACACTCCTGTGCCTTAGTTTATGTGCAAAGATATTGTATATAAACGTGAAGCAGAACCTTAATATTAATTGACGCCAAAAGGCTCTAATTGAAAACAGTTGTCGGCAAAGTTTATATCATATTAAAGGCGTGTAGAGGGCTTGAGAGATGTTGCTCGTTTTCATTACATCACATGTACAGACTTAATAAAAGCGAGTCTGCTATTTTCATGTAATTTTGTTGTGATTAATGCTTCCGAGGGATCACACTTTATGTGAGCAATAACAAGTATAGCATTTCTGAGGCATAATGAGCCTTTAAACCTTGGAAGTAACTTGTTTATCGCTTGCAACCTGCGTGTTCTAATAAGACAAGCTATATCTACTGTTATTTATTATTATTGTGCCTTGATGAAGTGCCATAATTTCTCAGTTATACTTCATTAGCTCTGACATAAATATATCAAATACATACAAAGTACGTATTGTTTTGATTTGTACCGTTTTCTTTACATCTTAACTAGAGACTTTTTGTTTTATCTGCTATGTTTATGCCAAGATGCAATTGTTTTATTGAAGCTTTAACACACAAAATTGTTGAGCATTTAAAGACGATTATAGCTGATATTTACCACTAACATTAATAAGGGAAGTGGTACAGCATTGAACTGTTTGCTGTTATTTTGAATTTTCTTTTATATTACTGGTTGGGAACCACCAAAATCGCACAGCCATCAAACCCGGACGGCCTAAAAATGCTTGATTGTGTTTTTCTTCTTTTTTTTACGGTGGTTATCAATTTATCAGTCACTTTTTAATCAACAATAAAAGCATAATTTTCTTATAATTAAGTAATTCAATTGTTTTCAGTTGATGTAAATGGTAAACATTAATGTCTATTTCAAAAACGTTGACATTGAAAATTTGGAGTCAATAGTGTTATACCTGGCCTTTTGTACTACCTATGATTATTTGCAAAGTAAACAGTAGAATATCCAAAACATCAGCATTTGCTGATGAAATATTGCTTATCGTGTTAAAAATATAAGATTTAAACACCCTAGCTGTTATCTGAATTAAATCAGCGTCATTACATATCTGTCCGGGCACATGGTACTGTAGTGTGGACAATTTAGGTAATTTTGATACCCTTCTTGATGGGCCTGAGATATAAGTGTCAACATAATCAGAAGTAAACAAACTACTTCGTTGGTTAGGAGAGGAACCTTGCAGTACTGTGCGTCAAATTTTCAGATCTTTAAACCATGATTTCCGTTTTTTTTTTTTTTTTTTTTTTTTTTTTGCTTATTAATAATTTGTAAATATACGTAAATTTAGGAAAAAAAACAATAATTTTTTATGAACGTTAAAATAACATGATTAGCAAGTAATAAATAAATTGTACAATCATAGTAAGAATATTTAGAAGCTTTTTAGAAGCTTTTATAAATATAAACACTTTCTCCGACAAAAGAAAAAAATGGAATTTTTAAGTGGATAAACCTGTGTAGATACTTATGTATACAGGAACGAAAAATAGATAGAGAGAAACATAATTCCTAAAGAAAGTCCTAAACAGCAATATACTGAATAGTCGCACGTTTGATTTGATTTGACCGGTTCATGGACAGTCGATGGAATTTAAAGCTAACGCCCACGCCCCCTAGCACCGGCTTTGACAAGAAAATGGCGAGATATTCAATTTAGAAACAGCCGCAGATTAGTTCCTACGGTGGCTATCATAACATCTTCATTATGGTACATACGCACCAGTCCATCATCATTAAAAGCGGTGTATAGTCCCAAAATTAAAGTTCATTTAGATTATTATTCTTGACAAAAAAAAATGAAATGCTGAAACTAATGTAATTTTAATGAGCATTTTAATTCCATCGACCCGAAATTTGATTTCGTGAGGGCGTGAAGGATGTTGCACTTTCTCATTATACCGCATGTACAGACTCAATTAAAGCGAGTCTGCATAATGATCCAAAGCACAGACACTTGGGGTTTGGAGCTCAAAACGCCTTTAAAATCCAAGCCGTTTTGAAAAAAAAATCATATTTCAACATCTATAATAATACACAAGATAAAAATGGTCGCACCCCTACCATAATCGCCGTTTTCCTTCATTCACAAAATCTTTCGATAAATTCAATGGACCAGTCAGCTATGAACGAAGCTATCCGATTATGTGGCCCCAGCTTTGCCGTGTGCAAAATGCGCAGCGCTTTTAAGTTTGGGAACCACATAATCGGATGGCTTCGGTCATAGCCGACAGGCACGTTTGAATTTATCGAAAGATTTTGTCAATAGAGGGAAACGGCGATAATCTTGATGTTTATTTCGGCTGTTGCGTTGTTTATATTACCGTTGAAGTTAAAAATTGACCATCATCGTGAAGAATTATATCTTCTGTGTCGATGGACCAAAGGATTATGTGAAAATATTGGAAATGGAATTAAATACATGGTGATTATGACGGTAGGGGTGCGGATTTTTTCCGGCGAACATTTTTATCTTGTGTATTATTATAGATGTTGAAATATGAATTTTTTTCAAAACGGCTTATATTAAGTTTTTTGATATATATGATCAGTACATGTGCTGGGATTGACAAATATGCATTTTATTTGGATTTTAAAGGCGTTTTGAGCTCCAAACCCCAAGTGTCTGTGGTCCAAAGGAGCATCCTTTCCCCAGATCTGTATATAATAAAAGCTATCGAAGTTTATCTAACTTAAGTGACCAACAGATGCAAATTGACAATTTTCTGTATTAGAAGCAAAGCTTTTTAAGTATATATCTGGAACAAAGCATTCCCTCGAAACATTTTAAACAGTAAAATTACATGAAATTTGCCGACTCGGTTTGATTGATTCTGTAAATGAGGGATAATGAAAAAATGCAACATCTTTATTATTTAAAGACATTTAGGCAATGCATTCAACTACATGTCATTATAATGTAAGCAATTATCGTTTATGCTGAATAATAAAACGGTTAATGTCAGAACCATCTCTTCCACTATTGTGTGTTTTGTACTCTTTTGTCGACGAAAGATGCATAGATTAGCCTGTGATTTTCATGCAAAGATTTTTGGGTTGTGCTTGCGTTCTTAATAAAGTATCATTTAAGTGATTAGCCTTTCCTTACCCTGCCTTGCGCCCTGCCCAGTTTTTGTTTGGGGTCCTCCTGGCCTCCTTGTCACTAGTTTTTGTTGCTGGGTTGTCATTGAACGCCGCCTCCCTTGTTGATCTTGTTTATCATATTTTTACGTTGAAAACAAGGATAAAAATATAGCAATATTACAAACAGATAAGTTAAATTTATATCATGTAAACATTAACAGTACATCATGTAAACATTAACAGTACATCATGTAAACATTAACAGTACAGCATACACCATATTTTCATAATCTTACATTTTTAAGGCGTTTCAAATAGACATGATCACGATGTGAAAATACTCATTAGAATATACATTTATAGCAATTACCGTGACTTGTCAATGGAGAAAACTAAGATTACTAATAAACATTTTAATATGACACGATTATCTCCTTTCTAATAAAACATTAAAGAAAAGTTTAATATGTATCTAATTCGGGACCTCGAGTAAATTTTACTATAGGGTCCCACAAAGCGCAGTAGCAGCGTGTGCGATCCGTTCTGGTTAAACCATGAGCCTCAGAGTACTTCAATACATGCAACTCCTTTATTATTTAAAGGCACATTATGCCTCAGTAACTAGTAAATGTTCACTTATTTCAAATGGGCTAAATTGATGTCTATGAAGGTTATGCTATGGTTTTGGAGCGTCTTGGAAGTCGTTGATTTCAGAGCACTGGCCCCTCACTGCTGTGGGTTCGAATCTGCTAAGACTGTGGATTCTTTCCTGTGAGGAAGCTATCCACCAAGCTTTCGGAATGTCTGTGGTATTACCCAGGTACCAGTTCGTGCCTAAAATAAAGAACGGAGGGGCATCTGAGGTATTCCTCTATCAGTAAATCGGGGACATCCTCATAGTTATGACCTATATTGTGTTGGTGTGACCTTACTATAAAACTATAAAATATTGCTTGATATTTTGTTTTCTAATAGAATAATATAATTCGCATTCAATTAGTAGATCAAATTTATCCTCCAGTTTTTAGATAATGCGGGATACGTGTATTTATTAATCTTTTTCTTAAAGAAATGTTACTCGATTTACTATTTGACACAAGCATAACTTTTTTTAAAAGTATGTTCACAGGTTTATGATAAAGTAATGTGTGTGTGAGAACGATGAATATGGAAGTTTTATATGACTTCCTTGTTTATTGAGAAAAAGTATATCACCCAACAAAGTATCAAAACTTTATTTGTAAACTATTGAACGTTTTTCTACAGTGAACCTTTGTTGATTATCAATTTGAAACAATTTATATGTAATTAAAGGCGCAGCGAATCTAAAGAGCAAAACATAGTGTATAACCAAATGTAACTTCAAATACCTGTATGTGTCGAGATGCTACATATTGCCTTGTGCAGGTCTTTTTGTTTTAGATCGTTAGGTAATCATCATCATGTTTTTGTCCACCTAGAATAATGGCGACTACGATCAATACTATGACTAACGCCATTGTACACCTACGACTTTACGTACATGTTTGGCTTCACCCGCGACAACTTCGAAGTCGATTTCTCTAAATATGTATGTAATGATTAACAGTACAGCTATGGCGACGATATTACATGTTCGACTTTACCAGTGACACCCAACTTTGATGTCGATTTCTCTGAATATACATGTAATGATTACCACTTCAGCTATGGTGACGATATTGAGAACGAATACGACGGCAACAGCTACAACCTCAACCTTAAGGAATACGCCAAAGACGGCTATTAAAAGACCACCATTAGTACGGATTTCAAGTTAATAAGTACGGTTGCAAGACGAGGACACTGACGTCTTTATCGACTTACACAAATTCGACTTATATAACAACGAGTACGGCTAAGACTACGACCGTTTATGATTTGCAATATAACACGGTCACGACTATGATTACTACGACTTTCATGCCTATAAATTCGACTACCGCAAATACTTTGGCCAGATACTTTGATGGTTCTGTGATTTAAATTCTTTACTGGTTTCAAGCACTTTGATTTCAAAGTAATAAACTCGTTCGAACAAAATATTGCATCTACATATGTGTTGCTGGATTTCATTGCATAGTATTTAGAATCCAGATGAAGTATAACCATCTCCTGAAAAGCATTTTGAACATTGCTTTCCCCTGTAGCATACAGGTCTTCATTTTTGTCAACGCCGTAAAATATTATCTCTTTTGCAGATATCATTGGTATTTCTTGATTATCTGCTACACTGTTTTTAGACAAAACCTCAACAAAACTGTAACTGTCCTGGCACAAATTCTGAAGAAATCATTAAATAAATACAGCATTTAGTTTTCCTGTACGGAATGTGTTCCATGTCAAAAACACCGAAACAAACGAGTGTTAAGTAATGAAAGCATCAACAGAATGAAGTATAATTGAGAAATTATAGAACTGTGTCCTGGTAAAGTGATTTAAAAGACTGTAATTATCATTATTATTTGTGCTGAAGAAACATACCAACCCATAATAAATGCACTCATACGTTATAAAACAAAGTCTGTTTCAATTACATACTTACAATAACACAAAGTCAACGATTGTTAAGGTGCCTCAGCGCATTGTTTATTACAATTTCTTTTTACGCATTGTTATTTTCAGCAGTTCTTACAAAAAAGCATGTTAAAATAAAGACTATGAATACGACAGAACTATAATTAAACACATATGTCACAAATGCGTTTGCTTTTAGTTAAACAAGTAAAATTCTTCAAATATTATTGGAGTATTAGTTTACATTGAGAACATAATGTGTAATAAATAGAGGATATTGAATCTTTTACGCCCTGAACATAACACTAAATTTATGGAATGAAATTATGTTATGAAATTATATTGTGCCAGCCTCTGGCGAGCAAAATATTATTTTATTCAACGATTTCAATAAATTCAGTAATGTACCTACACACAAACAAAAACGTATCCATCATACCAGAAATAAAGATTTTTCAAATGTTCAACGTGCAAAAGAATCATATATCATTGACGCGCCTAAAGTGTAACGTTAATATTTAGCGCGTCTTAACGCTATGTTTGTATAACGCAAATGACATCACGTCATAGTATATGCACGACCGTGCAAACCATTTTTATGGAGTCGCAAAATCGGCACGGGTATATGATATAAGGCAATTTTTTATAAACGATATAATTTTAGTGTAACAAAAATAATACTTTGACGTCACTCATTTGCGTCAAATACAAATATATATATTTAGCGTTAAAGCGCGTTAATATTAGTGTCACAGGGTGAGAAAAATGTGCAGCCTGACCGGGACTCGAACCCGGGACCTTCGGAACACCGTACCGCGGCTCTACCGACTGAGCTAATCGGCCGCTTACACATCTTCTCCCCTAAATAGTGAACAGTTCCGAACCGTGACATACTCCCTGCTATATTGAAATTCGTCCTCGAATTTCA
This sequence comes from Ruditapes philippinarum, assembly GCF_026571515.1. Classification (NCBI taxonomy): domain Eukaryota; kingdom Metazoa; phylum Mollusca; class Bivalvia; order Venerida; family Veneridae; genus Ruditapes; species Ruditapes philippinarum. Next base: position 167,778 of record NW_026856388.1, read on the forward strand.
CAGAGTTACAGAGCAATGTAAATTAAACTCTGAGCTATATCAGTCACGGCCCGTGTTGGCGCCAAATGTTACAGGGTGAGAAAAATGTGCAGCCTGACCGGGACTCGAACCCGGGACCCTCGGAATACCGTACCGCGGCTCTACCGACTGAGCTATCCGGCCGCTTACACATCTTCTCCCCTAAATAGTGAACAGTTCTGAACCGTGACATTAGCATTACACTATGGCCTAATATGGAGAAAAAATGACTCATTTTGACTATAAACCATTGTTATTTTAAATAAGTCATAACGGCAGTCTTATATCAGTGCAAATTTAATAATAAATTCATAAAACTCATTGAATGAATCAATATTATTTTACAGGTTCATTATATCAAGATTTAAATTTACAGGCATTCAATATTCTCTATGTATTATACGATCCAAATAATAATCGGATTATCATTTCTAATGTTCCGTAAATCTTGACATGATTAAATGACAAAATAATTCTGGCATCTAAATAATGGTCAATTTTGGAACTCACAATACTATATCGAATATACCGTCAACAGACTTTCCTGAAAACTAAATCGCTTCCGGCTTTCACATTCCTAGGTGTGATTGTACTTGAAGATAAGCAAAATGATTATTTTTTCCAATTGTTTTTGTAAATAGATCATAATGCCCGGTAAAACAAATGTCAAACCTTTACAACGCCTAAATGGCTTCAAACTTACATAATAACATTATGTACTATCACCTTGAAATAGATTAAGTGCAACATTGACTATAGCAATGTCCTTTTTTCATTTCCATAAAACTACCGTAATGAGAACCAAATCCAAAGTTAAAAATGGTGCATTTTATAGATCGATAAAAGTTGTGCGTTAGCTTGCAAACCTCGTTTTTGATTTACTGGGGAAAGCATTATGCTTACACCAACCATGATGAGCTACCTTAACTTTGAGCAGTATATGTAAAGCACTGTTACTTTTGCTTCTCAATTGCGGGACGAGCGTCTTTTCAGTCACGTTCAATATATAAAGACTTAGATATGTTAACACCAATTCTAATTGTTGTGTGTTTAATTTCGGTTACGTCTGGGCATCCCCATGAAAGAAGGCAAAACAATGAACCGATATGTTCAAAATTTGATTATGAAGAAAAACTTCTGGAAAAAATGATAAGAATGGAGATGAAAATGGAAAGAATAATAGAGGAAGTTAAAGAAGTTAAAGAAAAGGATGTTATGTCTGTAGCGACCAATTTGTCACAAAGGGTTGGAAAGATTGAAAATGACGTCATTCAGTTCCAAAGTGTTATCAACCGCACAATGATCGAGTTTGCCGATAGCTTGAGCCAAGAAAAAAACAAGCTGTCAGATTTAGCAGGTATGATTTTTTATTGTTTTTGCAAATTGTTTTTTTTTAATATATACATGGCCAATTAATGATCAATTATTTGTAGCATTACAACGGGTGATAAAAAATAATGTCATGTGTACTTTATTCCACAACATAATCGTTGCAATGGTACACAGTTTCACCTCTAGTCAATAGAATGAACAATGAAGTATAACGCTGTAAATATCTCAATAACGACATCACCGATCTCCGTACGATGCTTATTGTTAAAAATGTATTCATAACCACGGTGATGTTCGCTCAACGTCAAAATATAATATTTCTGACTGAAACACTATAGTTTTCTAGACAAGATAGTAATGGCGGCCTAATCAATTTGTTTTCTTGTTTCGAATTTCTTCAAATGCGTGAACCCAAAATGTAAACGTTACTGAAAGAAACATAAACAGAGTACATCGGTGATTACAGTTCGAATATTGAAGTTTCCACATCTTATTATTGACCAAGTTTTACTGTGCCTAAATTGGAAACTTGAAAATCATATCAAATATACAAAAAACAGGTTAATAAAATGGTGTAATTTGTTCAAACGACAATAATGCACATATCTATATTGCATTTCCATCAGTCATATGAATTAAACAGACTAAAAAGTCGTTATATTTCGTATTTTTTTACAGTATGCCGCATCTGTTTTCACTATCAAAACTTAGTTACAGAAGCATAGTGCATGTAGTAAAGAGTAATAAGCTTTAAATCAAATTTCACAATCGATGGATTGAAAAAATAATTGGGCAATTTATCGTCTATTTTCCTTTCGTATACAGGCTTGATATACATTTTGTATAACAAAGATACGGTATCTCGGTCAGAAGTATGGTATTTTGACGTAGCGCGGAAAAGTTTTGTTAGACGCCCTTTCAGCGCGACACCCTACACTTAAATGTTCGATAGATTTATATAAATGGTGGTAGCTTAATTTAGAATTAGGCAAATGAAGCTTTCAGATACTGCTAGTACAGGTCGTCTTCAAAAAGTAGCAATTCTTTTGGGAAAATATGCCCGATTAAAAGTTAGTCATTAACACAAGTTAAATGTAATCTAAACAGCAATGCATGATTGGTATCGAACAAATTTCCCGACCCGAGTATCTTAAGCAAAACAACTTCTTAGATATATCACAAATATCACATGACTTTTTTCTTTCAAAATTTAATATGTGGAAAACACTACCTGAAATATTTTTGGGTCTGCAATAAAGTATCTCCATTGCAAACTATGAGATGTGCTTTAAATTTTGCTTAACTGGCTGACGAGGTGAAGTGGAGCACATGGTGAATATCTTGAAGGGCCTAGCAATTAAAATTATGAGAAAGTAGAACTTTTATAACAACAGCAAGTGACATTATTTTTTGAAAATCCATCGTAAATATTAAATCACAGAAAAATTTCAATCCCTATGTTCGTAATGCTAACAATTTAGCTATACCTGATATCATAACTTACATTTGTACGTTTTTTTTCTTGTAATTGTAAAAAAAAATAAACAGCCAGATATAAAGAATTCCAAATGAACATCCAGAACGAAGAATTTGTTTCTTTGAACGTTGTCAGATTGTAATTATTAGTCATTGATAGCTTTAACATTTCTTCGAAGTATATGGTACTATAATTTTACACAAAAATCAATTAGCTACAAAAAATAACTTTTGTACGGTATTGACTTCTGTATCTTGTTTCTCTGCAGACAAGTCCCTTATACCAATTGTTCGATTCAACGCCCGTCTATCTTCCACAAAATCAGTTAACACAGGGAACAAGGTCGTCTTCGATACCGTCATAACAAACCAAGGTGTAGGTTACGACAAATCTACCGGGATATTTACAGCACCGTACACTGGACTTTATTTTTTTTCAGCCCATGTTTGTAATAAGGCAAACGCAGGCGCGTATTACGCAATAGTTCATGAAAGTAAACAGTTAACAAGCAACAAGCAGCACACAGTATGATAAAGACAATTATAGTTGTAGCGCTGTGAGCACAATCGTCTGGATTAACAAAGCGGAGCGAGTGTGGGTACAAGCATCATCAACCTCAGTGTTTTATTATGATGCCTACAAGTGGAATGCATTTTCCGGATCACTCTTAAACAAATAACTATATTTAAGCACGAATAGGTATAATATACCACAGGAAAATCCCCGTAACCTGATACAATTATGAATATTATAACAGAAATGTCTTCACATGCAATTAATCATTTAATATATTAAAAAAAATCAAAATGTCAAACATGTTTCGTCTGGAAACAACTCATGAGTTATTATATATTTATATGGATACAATCTTTAGTTTGTAGTCATTAATTAAAAACGCTGAAGTGAATGTGTCCCGGATCAGAAGCAGCGCATTGTTACACAAATAGGCACACATTTCAATAATGGGGCTCGAAAAACTGTTCAGGACTGACCAATACCAATTTGTGGCAAAATAAACTAAGAACATATTTACTGTACGGAGTATTATTCATATTTGAGAAATTAGACTGTTTTTTTTTCTTTAGAAATATGCCTAAGACTAATTTGTATGTCTAGAAATCATTTTAAAACGGTTCTTTGTAATTTTTATTTATTGAGAAAAGGATTTATTTACTGAAGCATATATAATTTTGTTCAAAAATATTGAGACACATACTTGTTAAAGTTAAAATGAAGGAAACAAAACAATGACTTTAATATTTTAGTGATGGAAAAATTAAGACAATATGCATTTTTAGCGTAATCATACTAAATAGCATGATTCTTGTAATTTTGAGATGCTTTATGCTAGTATTTTGGAAATCTTCCTCTTAGGTGAATGTTTCCCTGTCACACATTTTCTTCCTCCTCTTTTTAAGACTTACCAGTTTGACCGTTGTACTGTTGGAGAAAGATCTTAATTGACCCTCCTTCCATTTTAATGGACGACCCCGACACCCAAGAAGAACAACTTACATCTATGAATTTATTATTAGATAATTTTCGCTCAAGAGCAAAGCACAGTTCCAACTACGTTTCTAACCTGAAACAGTGCGTGTTCAGTGATACAATGTATCAATTATAATCACTCGGCCAAAAAAGATCAACATATGTAATCAGCAACGAAACTGTAGAAAATGAAACAAGTGTCACTGATGAGGTCGCACTTACAACAAGCAAACCATTTGCAAAGTTAAGAGTGACTATAATACTCGGTAATCACGACAAAAAGCACTTGAAATACATGTATTTTAATAATCAGTTTTACACCTTATTCCAAATTTCACAGGCAACTAATAGGTTTCGAATTATACTTGTTTACCTCGACACAAGAATAATAAAACGCCGCATGTAAAACAAGACATAAACGTATTATATGCATTTATTTCATAATGGGTGACATACTTAGTAATATTCATATCAGATGATAATGTCATACATATATAACTAAAGAATGAGAATGTTTTAATATATGAAAATGCATTAAAGAACAAGAAATTTAACAAATCTCAAAATCAGATGAAGATGACAAATTTATATTATTATTTTACAAAATATGTGTTTATGCATGTCAATCTTAACTATGCGAATGGTTCGTTTGTTGTAATACATGTAGTATGAAACAGATGTCGATGGTGTACACATAGTAAAATAAATAATGACAAATACCAAACATTCATAACAGATGAAAATGATTTACACATTTTTCCGGTGAAAAATATAGAGAAAAAATGACAAAATAACATCCATTTCAAATATAAATACTATACGCATTATTAAAAAATATAAGGAGAACTACGAATGTTCATAACAGATTACTGCGATATACACATAGTCCGGGAAATATGAATGCTTACAACAGATAAAATCGGTTACGCATAGTCTATACAAATAAGTGGAAATATGAATGAACATAACAGATTAAATTGGTTAACGCATAGTCTATACACATAAGTGGACATATGAATGCTCATAACAGATAAAATTGGTTAACGCATAGACTATACAAATAAGAGGAAATATGAATGCTCACAAAAGATACAATTGGTTTACGCATAGACTATAATTATACAAATAAGTGGAAGCATGATGGCTCATAACAGATACAATTGGTTTACGCATAGTCTATACTAATAAGTGAAAATATGAATGCTCATAACAGATACAATTGGTTCACGCATTGTTTATACAAATAAAATTAAATATGAATGCTCATTAAAGATACAATTGGTTTACACATAGTCTTTACTAATTAGTGGAAGTATGAATGCTCATAACAGATACAATTGGTTTACGCATAGTCTATACACATAAGTGGCAATATGAATGCTCATAACAGATACAAATGGTTTACGCATAGTCTATACTAATACGTGATAATATGAATGCTCATAAAAGATACAATTGGTTTACGCATAGTCTATACTAATGAGTGGAAATATGAATGCTCATAAAAGATACAATTGGTTTAAGCATGGTCTAAACAAATAAGTGGAAATATGAATGCTCATAAAAGATACAATTGATTGACGCATAGTCTATACTAATAAGTGGAAATATAAATGCTCATAACAGATACAATTGATTTACGCATAGTCTATACAAATAAATGGAAATATGAATGCTCATAACAGATACAATTGGTTTACGCATAGTCTATACTAATAAGTGGAAATGTGGATGCTCATAACAGAAAAAACAGCACAGTTCTACAGGGTCTTCTGTATTCGCGATATGGAATTTTTTCCCAAATAAGGTTTAAAACGAACAAATATTATAAGTTCACATACAAATAAGTTTCACGGAAAGTTTCATTATGTTACCTTTATATGCAATGACAATTAATATCCATTAGAGATAAATTACTTAGAGAAATAATGATTTGATTTGATAGGAACCGAATAAACTCAGCCTCCAAATTATATATTTATTTAGTGTCTAATGTATTAATATATTGAATGGCCGCGTACATGTAGCCATGTAGCATAATTCATAGCCCGCTATCGGATGTAAATATTTTGAAGATAATAAATAAACTTTGCAAAATAGTCCTTGACTAGATGTCTTTTTTTTGTATTTGGTATGAAAGACTAACTAGGAAACAGTTATACATTTAACATATCTTATGAAACATTCATAGTCATACAATTATTTTTGAAAAGGGAAGTAAATCTAAAACGAATGCATTAAAAATAGTTATGGCATTACTTCCGCGTTGGGCTGGGCAAATGTTAGGGAAGTTGGGCGGTCATAATTACTCGGCCATGGAGAATCTTCATTTCTTATCGGCATTGAATTTGTAGAAAATGAAAACAAATGTCACTGATGAGGTCGTACTTCAAACAAGCAAACCAATAACTTAGTAATACTTGACTTTAATACTCAGTAAACATGACAAAATGGTACTTTAATACATGTATTTTAATAATCAGTCAGCCCTTTTAACACCTTATTACAAATTTTTACAACTATTTCTGTGATATATAATTTGTAAAATATCTTATTTGTCAAACACGCGGTCTCAACTTATGTAAATATTTCGACATTTTCCTAAAACTTCATATGTCTGTTTTACTCGGTTGAATGACAGGGTTTAACACTTTATACTTTTAAAAATCAAAAATAAGAGTTATCTTTAAAACAGATACTCTGTCGAGGCAAAACTGTTTAACTTACATACATGTTATCTATACGTGTTCGATACATTTAGAAATAATAGCAATTCTTGCATAACAACGACATAATAATTTCTTGTAGCTAAGAAAGAAAAACATTTATTGAACATGGGAATAAAATTAAAAATAATGATAGTGATATCGGTGTCTTTTCAAATAAGTTAAAATCAAATTAATTTCTATTTAACATTATTTATTCAGGTGTCCCTATTAATTGATTTTACGTTTGACTTGAGAAATTTTGTAACCATATGCAATATTGACAGTATTTTTGAAATGAATCACATATGAAATATTGCAAATAGGAATGAAAAGGTAATACGTAGTATGAAATCAACATCCTTTTTATAAACGTGTTATATTATAATACAAACAGCTATGATGAAAAGGAAAGATATAAAACACTGTAAACACTTTGTTAAACGGCCTTGGTTTCACAATCAAAACCAATTGTGATAACTAGAGATATATCTAAAAGTGGTTCATAATCCCACCCACCACATTAATCGTGTGAAAGTCTGGGGTAAAAAGCCAAATTAAAATTCAACATACAAATTAAAAATTTGCCTTTCTTATGTAACAATAAATTATGTTTGTTACAATTGACAGAATAATTAATGGGGTAATAAATCTTTGCAATTGAACACTGTACGGGATATGTAAGAGATATGTGTTCGTAAATGGACCTGTTGTGTTCCGGTAAGTGAACTTATTTTGTAACACCAACATCTACGCAGTCGTTAGGCAATCATATTTATAAATACTTGATTAATATGCAAATTTATATGAAAATGATTAACATATCAATAGTAATATATAAATATAATATATTTGACACTTATTAAACATCATAAACTAAGGGCACCTGTTGAGGTCGGATGTTTTCGTGTGTCTTTTCGGTATTTTCATGTGCATTAGTATAATTTTAGATGAGGTTTCGTTATGTTGGACAAAATATATTACTCACGTATACTTGTATAATATAAACTCAATAAGTTTATATGTAAAATGAGCTGTTTACTAGGAAATGGAATGAGTTCTTAACGCAGTGTAAATCGTTTTGTGGGAGAATGTATGGTTCAACTACGTTATCTGAATAATTTAACTGGAAAGTTAAAGACCTAACCTGTACAATTTATTTTAGAACTATCCGTTACATTTAATCTAATAATGGCAAGATCTATCCTTATCTTAGAACCATCAATAACATTTTATTTAAGAATGGCAAGAACTATTCTTTACATTTTATTTTAGAATGACAATGAGTTTTCCAGATTTCAGTTTATAATTTTAAAATGAGCTATGAAATTTCTTCTTATATTCGGTTCTTCCCTGAAGTCAAACTGATTTTGACGGCCTTCGGGACATAGCGACTTTATGCTCTGTCCCGCTTTTCTGAACAAAGTTTAGAACGAAATAATATTGTTAGTGCTCATAAAATTAGTTTATAATAACTGAAAACTTTATTTTAATTTCGTGTCCGGATACTTTTTAAAAATAATAAGCTATTGGGTTTGATAGGAAATAAATAACCCCAACCTTCGGGGAACATGTAAAAGCACGAACTTTCCTCCTAATTACAGATCTAATAAGTGTCTTATGTATTAAATATCTTGAATTGTTACGTGGTATATTTCATAAGCAGTGGTTAGATGTATATCATGGTATAGAATAAATAAACTTATTTTAATAATCTTCCAAAATAATCCTTGACTATATCTTCTTTCTTGTAGTTGGTATAAAATATATACTAGGAAACAGTTATACATTTAAGGTTTATAAAGTTTGTGTTTTATAAAACATTTGTCGATGTATTATTATATAATGATAGGGGAAGAAAATCCAACAGGGATACATTAAATGTAATTAATACATTACTACATAACTACCCTTTCGTTGGCACGTGTGAATACGCAATGCTTAATAAGTTAAGCGATAAAGGTTATTATATAACACAGAATCTGTAACATAAGATTATCCGGGACCACAATGTCAGAGTACTTTTCCTTGTTATTGAAAATAATCTCGTTAAAATTAATCTCTACAACTGTATGCCAGCAAAATATCCACGCACTTAGATGGCATTTCTAGTATATTGTTTACTGTTGACTATATATCATATTTTTGCCTTTTTCTTATTTTACACACGCGGCTCACTAAATATAAAATTATAAACTTATACAGATAATATTTTGGAAAATAAACTTTAGATTATTCATGGGACGAAATGCCAAAATCAGTGGAATGAGCCCCTTTAGATTAACAAGTTTAGCACTCATGATTGAAAGCCAAAAGTGATAAAATTAAAATGGCGACGAGCAATTCCAGAGCGTTCGATCAGCGTACAAATTGTAGACGATTAAAGTGTGACTGTAATAACTAGTATGGCTTTCTTACCAAATGGAGACTTATTTGTTGTTGATGAGGCAAATGAAAACTCAAAATGTTTAACAAACACTTGAGAGTTCAAGCAAAAGCTCAAATGCGCTCCATCCCTTAAGTATTTGTCATGTTCCCAGCATCAAGTCGAATATGATAAATTATAACTTAGAAATGATTTTAAAAGACTTGAAACACTTCAAACCACGGGTTAATGTTCAACTATTTCGAGTAACAGGTTTGGTGGTCTGGCCATTGCTATCAATATCAGGAAATCAGTAGCAAATGCATCTCATGAATTCTAGAGGTAAAATTCAAAAAAGTGCTCATGGAGAAAGTTTTTTTTTAAACCCAGACCACATTGCAACTACAGGTGCTATGAATATTGTTATATATGACCGTGGAAACAGTACAGTGTATCTTATCACGCCAGACAGGTAAGTTTTATTCGGATAGTATAACAAGGGTGCGTGTGTGACTTAAGTTAAATAGGGGTCTATCCAACATTTCAGGCACTGAGACCCCGAACATGTCACCAATCATGTCCTTAAATTGTATTAAAGTTGCCAAATGGTGACCTATTCATTTTGAATGCAATTGTGGCAGTTTAACAATGAGGGGAATTTATAATATCAACCAAGATGTGATGTTGTCATGAATGCAGACATCAATGTAAGTAGGATTATCTCACTTATTCATAGAAACATCAAGATACAAACTAGAAAAAATTCTCATGAAGATAAAAAAATGAGATCTTGACTTAGACTTGAGTTATCTTAACAGGTTCTTGCTCTTTCTGTGAGAGGCCAGTAGCTATAGGATTGAACGGTTTTGGACCTATTTCATCCTCCTGGTCCTAACACTGCGAAAAATATACTGATATACGGGAGTATACGGTCCCGTATTTTTGACATATACGGGCGTGTACGGGATGTATTCGTCGAATATACGGACCAAGTATACGAGTCCGTATAGGGAACACCGGGTATACGGGAAGTCCGTATATGCATCAGGCATATACGGAATTCCGTATTTGCCACATATACATGTACGTATATTTGTTCGTACTTCTGAAGTATACGGAGAATTTAATCCCGTATACGGACTATTTCAAGGTTGTTATCCCTAGTATACTATAAATATACCAAGGATATACGGGACCGTATTTTCTACATATACAGAGGATATACGGACCCGTATTTTCTACGTATACAGAGGATATACGGAACCGTATATTCTACATATACATAGGATATACGGACTCGTATTTTCCACATATACAGATGATATACGGAATTGTATTTTCTACATATACAGGGGATATACGGAATCGTATTTTCAATATATACAGGGGATATACGGAATCGCATTTTTTAGTTGTCCACAGGGAATACAGAACTGTATTTTCTTGATAAAAGAAGATACAGATAATATTAAAAGCATGCATTTACATATAAGTGACTCGTATGCATGATCGAAATGCAGACTTGTACAATAGAACATGTTTTATTACACATTTTTATGGGAACTGTAAAGTCATATGCTTAAGAACTTTATCTTCACAATTGGAGTATTTCAAATGATAAAGTAAAAACCAAATCGAGTCACTCTTAACTATTTATTATTTCATAAACATATATTCAATATGTATACATATATTAAACAAAGTAAACATGTCTTCGCTACAACAGTCATATATTGCTGCAAGCCTTATTCCAGAGGGACAAATTAATGTAGCATTTCAACGGAACGGCGATATACCGTTATGTTGCGATACAGAGTCATGAAATACATATCACGGTGGAGAAAATCCGCACTGCGATATTTTCTTTAGAGATCGAATTATACATGTACAGTTTTCGATATTTTCAAGCCGTAACCTTTATGAATTGCATGTTGTTTAAATCTAGAAACAACTATACCAACTTGAAGTTCTTTTCTATTTATTTAACAATGATTTTTATGAGCCACTTGTATTACACCTATAAAACATTTTAAAGATATTCATATCATTTGTTCGTGTTAACATTCACATATTATTTTAGGAAAATGAGTCCATAGCACAAATTGATTATTACAGAAAGTTTTAATAATAATCATTAAAACTAAAAATCCGTATTCACAGAAATTCGTCATTCAAACACAGTTCTTAAAAGCACTTAAATACATGTATATCAATCATCTATAGGAATGTTACGTAGACCAGTGTGACGGTGTCTATTTCGTGACGTAGGAAATGTTATCTCCAGATATTACAATCTTCTTCGGCATGTGTGTATCTGAAAAAGAGAGTTTAAAATCTTGTTTAAATAGTGTCTTGAAATAGTTATCACAACTTTCAAAAAGACTATACACAAGCATTTTTTAAGCGTATACATATATACATTTTTTTTCTTACGCAAATTTCAAAATTATTTTATATTATTAGGATAAAGATGTCATTTATAAGCAACCATTTACACAGGATTTAAATGAAATGATTAATCTATGACGGATGATAAGTTATATGTGTTTGTTATAAAACGTTTACGAATATATTTATTTCACACCTTTAATATAAATGATAATGGTATCTTTGTTCTATGTAAAGAGTGTTTTATTGATAAAAAATATATTTATACAAAATAACATTGTTTTGGGAAAAAGTGCTGACATAATCGATGTATATATGCATCGTTAGTAGGAGTCAATTCGTTTGAAAAAAGGCTTAAAAAGTACAGATATTAGCTACTCAGATGTAGACCCGTGTTTGCACAATGATATCCAGTTAAGTAAAAGGCGGAATACCCAGCTATACTTCTCATTTGTATAAAAACGTTAATCTTAACAAATTTGGATTATTGTTTGTTTCAATTTCAATTGTTTCAAAAACTATCTCAGCAACGAATGAATACCTTCAATATACAATAGTGTAGATTAATATTTTTTTATTGTTAAGACTGTTTAACTAGGTAAGTTGACAATAGAATCTCTTACAGTGTGCTATCTCTAAAAATAAAGTGATTAATCTCACAAAATATAAATCAAAATATCCTCCCTTGCCTATAGCATTAATCTGATAGTATGAAATCAAATTCAGATAATAAAATATACGTATCATATGTGACAATTGCATTAAAATAACATATTAGGAAATATTTTAGTTAATACATGCGAATTCGACTATTACGTGCGCACGTGAAACATTTACGTATCAACGCAATATGTTTTACGTGCGCAAAAGTACTGTGCGTTTAGTATAATAATTAAGTGACGAGGTGGTCAAGTCCACTATCCAGGTGTAAAACACAGGGTTCCCGCTGTCGCTCGCCAATGGCGCCAAATGCGACAAAATATTAATGTTTTAAACAGCTATCAAATTGTGTTTATTATCTTCAAACAGGCTAGCTATATAAATTAAATTATCAACAAATTTACCAACTCTCAGCGTAATGCAGTAGGTAAGGTTGTGGTAAATATCAATGCGAGACAGCTAGGCTCGGATTGCACCTTTTTCCCAAAAATATTGCTTTATAATTATCAATCAGGTAAGAAAGTTTTGTATCATTTATTGTAAAGATTATAAATGCTGTGATATTTTCTATTAACTTCTCATTTTGTTTTAAATGTAGGTATATTTAGCCCTATTTAGCAAGTTGGCTCGAACTTGTGATAAAATTTAATGTGTATGAAGTTCTAATGACTTTACTAACTTTGCCATCAAGACATTTCAAATTCTGTTTCTTATCTTACATTATATTCACTTTGAAAACCCTGTTTAACCTATTCAGACTAATGTTGTTAACTTTAGTGTACATGTACAAAAGAAAATGTAACGTCACTTTCACATTATCAAAGCGGCGTACTTATCGCTTACGCACGTAGTAACTAAAAAAAACTATCATTAACATATATAAAGTGATTAAACTGTAAAGAAATACATAATATGAGCCGTGTCACGACAAAACCAACATAATGGGTTTGCGACCAGCATTGATCCGCGCAGTCTGATCAGGATCCATGCTGTTCGCTATCCGTTTCTCTACTTGTAACAGACTTGGTAAGCGAATAGCATGGATCCGGATCAGACTGCGCGGATTTGCAGGCTGGTCTGGATCCATGCTGGTCGCAAACCCATTATGTGGGATTGTCATGACACGGCTCATATTTTTTGATACAGTAACATGTTTAAGAAAAGAAAACTAATTTAATAAAATAAAGTCGCATGCACAGTGCATCTATATCAAACCATTGTGTGTGTTCGAGTTAATTCTTATATTTTATATATTTGATTTTTGCATATTAAAAGCAAGTATATTTTAGCATTTTCAAATGCGCGGCAAAATGCTTCTATCATATATGCCTTAATTGACGTCATTTTATGAAGTGTGACATCATTCCGCCTAAGAATTGATTCTAACAAGATATAAAAGAAAACCAATGTATTTATAACTAACCACATTTATTCAATTCAAAATAAATGCGTGTAATTAAGGAAATTTGACTTTGCCTTGAGAAAGAATAAAACACATGATGTCAATACAGATGGGAATATATGAGTCTGGGTAACTCTTCTTTACAGACAGTACGTCCGTGTAATTGTCTTATTTTATTCACAAAACACAACAATATATATACGTGAACTTACATCTATATAACTTGCTACCATACTTTGCTTCATCTATAATTGCTGTAAAGAGGGCACAGCTGCATTTCTAGAAGATTTAAACACGCTGTACACTGTCCTGAAAAAATCATAATATAACTTCAGCATAAAATGATAAAGAGCACATTGAAAATATTTCATAAGTGATCACATGTGCGAAAGTGTTAATACTGTAGGAACGTGTTCACTTTTATGTGCATGTGTAGTTATGTATGTTTGTGTGTTCGTGCGTGCGTGCGTGTGTTACCATATTGCTTTATGTGAAATATAAGTCAAAATATGGAATGTCGAAAAATGTGTGATGTACAAAGGCTCAATACAGTTTTTCAAGCGTTTAAATTTATGTATAACGAAATATTAGATAACTGTTTCCTCAAACAGGAGCGTGTTTGTGACTAACCCATGCGATATCACCTTATGCGTAATGTTATCTTAAAAACTAAACAAAGAGTTTTAATTATAATAAGAAAAAAATAATTAAATTTTAATTTGTCCAATAAAAAATCCAATGTAAATGTTGAAAACTCAGTTCATGTATATACAATTTAAAATCTGGGTAATCCTGAATAACGTAGATAAATAACCAAAAATATCGAATGAAAACCAAGAGTTGTCTGTCCTGAATTGCGAGTAAACTCGATCTTGCTAATTACTATTAATGCTAAAACAATACAAACAAAACCGTTTTAAAACTTCTGGTTCGTTGCGATATGTTATATTCACGAGTTTTAAAATTCTTACACCGACAACAGGTTCCTGATCTAAGCTTCGTATCAATGTGAACAGCATGGATTCTGATCAGACTGCGCGGATGCGCAGGCTGGTCTGGATCCATGCTGGTCGCAAACCCATTATGTTGATTTTGTCGTGACGCGGCTCATATCTTTTGACACCAAGGGTAAGTGAATTAACAGTTAACTGTTAAACTTAACACCTGTCGGCCATATTACATGCAATCATACAGATATGTATCTTTCATTCTTTGTATTAATGTAAATAAAAAATTCTGACAAATATTTTCATTTTATTTATTCATTTAAATGTATAATGATTTAAATAACAAAGAAATATTTGTTTGCTATTTTTGTTTAAGATTTGTATTCATTTAAGAATAGGTTAATATAAATAAGAAATATATAACAACATGTGTACAGAAACTTAAAAAAGTGAATAAAATTGAAAAGAGCGGAGTCTTTAAATTGACTTATGTTTGCATCAAATAATGGGGATTTGTATAAAGATAAAAACTGCGAATATAAAACAAGTATTCTGCTCGTTAAATTATCAAGACTGAGAAACAATTTTATCTAAAAATTTATAAACCTATTTTTTAGAAGTACTAAGCAATTTTCTTTTATAATATGTTAATCTGTTAAATCTGATAATTTTAATTATTATATTGAAGAGATAAAAAATAACCTATTTTTCGGCTATCAATTTCATAAATTACTATTAAAATAAATAGAATTTGAGTGTCTCTTTTCAGCTTGATTGCACATTGATTCGCACCCCTGATTTTAAGTGATAATAGAGATCGCTCAAGATTATAAAGTCCAATTAGCTGACCAATCAAGTAAACATAGGTCGTGTCACACACACTGATTAATCCCTTTGTACTACCATGTCCAGGGGCTGTAATACCTTGACATCTTCGATGTTTAAATGTCGTAATTTTTAACTCGGTGTCTTTTTTACCCTGAAGGGAAGTTATGATTAACGCATTTATCAAATGCCCTTTTCATTTTTTGTTTTTTGCATTTTTCATACAAATTATTAATTAAACAAGATACACTTTAGAAATCAAAATCAAACTCGTATCCTCCCAGTCTAGATTTAGGGATATATCCCTGCTTTAATTATCTAATCCGGCGGCCATATTGGATAGCGAAACAGATTAAACAGTGTTAAAGTTTTCTAAAAACAAATCAGTTTAACCCTGAAATAAGCTGTTGTTCACAAAATGCAACTATTCTATTGGTCGCATATTGATATTGCAACGATAAAAAATAACTTTTAACCTACCTTGTTTTGCAATATTCTGAATTTTATTAACCTCCATTTCCAATCCCGTTTTTTTCTTTTTTCATTTCGCCCGCGCTATTTCTGATTGGTTGATAGGATTCACGTGATACAAAACCAACGCTTTAAACTCATTGGCTGTTTTGAAAACGCGTGATATGCCTAGATACCGTTTGTGTAATAAAGCATTTAGCATTAATAATGCAACGAATTTATATTTAGGTCAGTGATAATGCGGAAGAAACCAGCATACTAAGACCTTTATTCGATCCAAAATAATGCAATATTAAATTGGAAATATCATGTATCCGTAAACGATAACTTTGCATACATGTATAACGTAACCATTGATACTTTTTCATAGGCAAAACTTTGATTCTAAAGCTCAATCGGTTCTTTATTTTTTTTTGATAATAATAATAATAATAATAATAATAATAATAATAATAATAATAATAATAATAATAATAATAATAATAATAATAATAATAATAATAATAATAATAATAATAATAATAATAATAATAATAATAATAATAATAATAATGATGATAATGATGATGATGATGATGATGATGATGATGATGATGATGATGATGATGATGATGATAATAATAATAATTATGACAATATTAAAAGACGTTTTAGAAGCGCTAAGAAATATTTATAAATTACACAAATTTTTGTTACAACAACAAGAAGCGGGTAAAACAAAAGACCGCCCCCCACCCAGTCCATCAAACAAAAGCCCCCCTAAGGTTTATAGACCAGACTGATTACTATCTTTTTTACATGCACAGTGTTCGGGAACTTAGGTTATACTTCAAATAAATCTAAACAAGTATGCGCCTTTCACTTTTATTTCCTTGATAAGCTTTGAAAAGCGATTCTCTGAAAATATTCATTTATATTAATTTGTACTGCACAATATATAATAAAGTAAACATAAAAACATTCATATCATCAATGAATTATTAGGACGAATTACACAATAAATCAAATTAGAACTTTTGTACCTTTAAATTTAAATCTTAATTAAATTATCTTTTAAAACAATTGAATTTATTTGTTAAAATACATCAAGTTCAAGATTTAAACTGACGAGATTCTCAATAACAATTGTTTGATGGACTGGGGGGTGGGGTGGCTTTTGTCCTACCTGTTTTTTGATGACGGCTGATGGGAGACGAGGAAACTCGGGAGATGATGATGATATTTTTTAAGAAATGCTATTTCGAATAATTTGACATCATCTATCAACAATACATGTACATAAACCCCAGTGACATCCATCTGATTCTAACTTGTTAACTTAGATATCAATGGACCTGGCGGCAGGGTACTTCAAAGTTTACTTTAAGATAAATCTTAATTGTGTCTTGTTTAAATGACGAATTCCGCCAAATAAAAGGATAACAACAACACGAAAAACATTGGAAAGAATACATCAGCTATGTCTGTTTCATTTTAATATGTCGGGTTAGAGTCTTTATAATATCTGGAACAAAATCACATAGAGACTCGGTTATGAGATCACAATTTAATTCCCTTATTTCGTACATGAATTATATTAGAAATTGACAGTAAAAAATACCGTTAAGACATTCAACACCAATTGTGCTAACTTACCTAATCGGAGAAAACCGACACTCGATATACCCTGCTGCGTTTATGATCAATATCCGGATCAATATCCGGCTTAATCAGTATTGTCTTCGATTATGGCAATACAGCACGTGGCTAATACACAATATTATGTCATAAATGAGACCGCGCGAAAAGAATCAAAATTGGGGAATTCGGAACTTCATAAGATTTCTATTCAAAACTTGTGTACAGAAACGCAAATCTTTGTTTCCTGAATAAATAAATAAATAAATAAATAAATAAATAAATAAATAAATAAATAAATAAATAAATAAATAAATAAATAAATAAATAAATAAATAAGAAATATATGAATAAAGGAGTAATGAATGAATGAACGTATGAATAAATGAATGAATGATTGGTTGATTGATTGATTCAACGAATGAATGAATGAATGAATGAATGAATGAATGAATGAATGAATGAATGAATGAATGAATGAATGAATGAATGAATGAGATATCATTGTTGTTCTTTTTACATATGCAAGTACATGTATTATATTATGTATAGCCTATTTTTAATAGGACATATATAAACGTAAAATTTAAATGCTGTGTGGACAATCCCGATTTCATCTTCGTGATTTCACAATTCTTGTAACTTTCACGATTTTAACTTCACAGATTCACGATTTTATTATAATTAATTCATGTTTTGAACATCACAATTTCAACTTTATCATTTTCTCATGTTTAATGAAAAGGAAATTACAAAATAGCATGATTCACCATAGATGCAAAATGCAAAAAAGTACTATCTAATCGTCAATCGCAATTGTAAAGTATTCGCAATTTATCTGCGCGTGTATGCTAAAAAGCAAACCAAGCGGTATTGAGCTAGAATACCGCGTCTGCATGTTACAGGTGGATGTCTTACACGTTCTGTGCACTGACGATATTATTTGTACGCAATTGACGCGTTAATAACTCCAGGAAATTTTGCATTGTGTTAATTGTCAAATGTCTGACAAATATATGATCAGACTATTTCTTTACTCTTACAGGAAATAGGCTATTCAGAAGTAAATTTTCATTCGCTATTTTTATATACAGAATCCGTATTTGCACGAATACGGAATTTCGTATTTTAGTAATATACGGACTTGTTATAAAAATTCCGTACATTAGTAAAATACGGACTTCGTACATCAAAGTTCCCGTATATTACGAGTGTACGGAGTTCGTATACTAGTCATATACGGACTGATATAATATACGGTCCCGTACATCTCCGTATTTCAAGTTTCCCGTATTCTTACACGTATATTAATGATATACGGAATTCCGTACACTTCCGTATATCCATGTCTTTTTCGCAGTGTAAATTTTTAAGAAAATGTAACAAATTACACAATAAATAAGCTTTGGTTTAAATATATTTATTTAAGCTCGATCGCTTTTGTTAAGACTTCTATGATTTCTGGTGTTTTCAAATACTGAACTAAGATTTTTAACTTAGATACATTTCTTGAAATTACTTCTTCTAAAATCTAAATGAAAACCCTAGTAGTAGCCGTATTATGCCAAAATGATTTTTTTCTTTTCTCTTTTTTAATTGTAAAATATGTAGTTCTGCAATGCAAAATTTCAATATTAAATATCATGATTAAAAATATGAATACAGGATTTAAAAGCAGCAGGTAGTTAATAATATCACAGATATTTATTTACATTTTCTATTAATTCTATCATAAATTTTCCTCAATTTTTATCATTCATTGTAGTAATGAATAGCAGTATCATAATATATAACATTTTAAAACTTCCTGCTTTCAACTTAATTTGAATTGTAACCCCTTTACAAAATGTTTTTAAAGTTTCAATAACATGATAAAGATAAAATAGCAAGAAATAAAGAATGGCTCACAAAAGTCTAAAAATTTAAAATTGTTGCAGCCTCGGTTAAATTAAGCCTGTTCATGGAAGGTACTTGAAAATGAAAGTTACCGTTCCGACATTTTTCCAACGGATCAGGCAAAATTCAACAATAAATATGAAATAGAAAAAAAAATGAATTTAAAAACATCCGCAGATGTACATGTGAACTGATTATACCTTAGATACGTGTATTTACATGTATAAATGTACAAGAATTATACAATTTTGTATTAAGTTATTGTATTTACTATATAGTTTGTTTCTTAGATCGTTATCAGATTGTAATTTTTAGTCATTGATAGCTATAACATTTTTTCGATGTATATGGTAATATAATTTATTACAAAAGTCTGTTTGCTACAAACAAATAACTTACCTATTGATTTTTTAACTTGTTTCTCTGCAGACAAATCCCTTTTACCAATTGTTGTATTTAACACCAGTCTATCTTACATGTCTTATACAAAATGACTAAGCCAATAGAACAAGGTCATCTTCGATACCGTCATTATAAACAAAGGCGAACATTACGACTGTTCTACCGGGATATTTACTGCACCGCACACTGGATTCTTTTCAGCCCATGTTTGTAATGAGGCAAATACAGGCGCGTATTACGCAAAAGCTCATGAAAGTAAACAGTTAACAAGAAGCACACAGTATGATTATAGCAATTATAGTTTTAGCTCTGTGAGCACAATCTCCTGGGTTAACAAAGCGGACCGAGTGTGGGCACAAGCATCATCAACCTCAGTGTATTATCATGATGCCTACAAGTGGAATGCATTTTTGGATCACTCTTAAACAAATGACTTAATATGACTCTTAAAAAAATAACTATATTTCAACAAAAAGGTATAAAATATACTCAGGAAAATTCCCGTAACTGGATATTATTAGTAATTGCAAAATTGAATCGGAAATTTGTGGAAAAATAAAATAAGAACAGATTGACCTTACGGAGTATACTTTATGTTTGAGGAAGTAGACTTAGTGGTTTTACTTTAGAAATATATGGTCCTAGACTAAATTATGTGTCTTCAAATCATTTTAAGACGGTTCTTTGTATGTTTTATTGAGAAATAGATTAATTTTATTTACTGAAGAATATATAATTTTGTTCAAAGAAATAAATAATTGAAAGAGATCGGGACAGACACGTCTGAAGTAAAAATAAAACAATGATTTTAATATGTTTATGATGGAAAAAATAAGACAATTTATCACACACCCGTGCGGATTTTGCGACTCCGTAAAAATGGTATTGCACGGCCGTGCATATATTTTGACGTGACGTCATTAGCGTTATACAAACATAGTGTAAAGACGCGCTTAATAGTAGCGTTCTACTATAGGCGCGTCAATGAAAAATGACACTTTTTCACTTTAAACGGTCTTTATTTTTGGTATGTGATAAAAAGAATATTAAATTCGTGTAAGTTCAATACTGAATTTATTGAACTCGTTGAATAAAATAATATTATGCTCGCCAGAGGCTCGCATAATATAATTTTATTCAACTCGTGCAATAAATTCAGTATTGAACTTACACTCATTCAATATCCTCTATAGAAATGAAAGGGGTTGTTGTTTTCATTTCATTTATTTACTCGACAATGGGGATATTTATCGACCTACTAGCTTTAGAGAAAGATCTTAGTTGACCCGCCTTCCATTAATTACGGGCGACATGACACCCAAGTAGAACAACTTACTTTTATAATTATTTATAATTAAATACCTTTCTCACAGTTCCTATTAGGTTTCTAACCTATAGAAGTTCGGGCCATATGATAACAATGTATCGATCATAACCACTCGGCAAAAGGTCAAAATTTGTTATTGGCATTGAAACTATAGAAAATGTAAACAAATGTCACTAATGAAGTCGCACTTCAAACAAGCAAACCACTTGCTTTGTTAAACATGACTATAATACTCACTCAATAAGCATGACAAAAGTACTTTAAATACATGTGTTTTAATAATCAATATGCCCGTTGTACACCTTATTCCTAATTTCACAGGCAACTGTTTCTGTACAAAAATGTAAAGAGAAACCCCGAAAATATCTGATTTGTCAACACGCGGTCTCAACTTACAGAACAAATGTTGACATTTTCCTAAAACTACATATGTATGTTTTACTCAGTTGAATGGAAGGGTTTAAAACTTTATACTTTTAGATATTAAAAGTGAATATTGTTTTTAATACTCGGCCGAGGCAAAACTGGTTATCTTGTATACGTGTTATTTATACGTGTTTGATACACATAGAAATGTTAGCAATGCTTGCATAACAATGACATAATAATTTCTGGTAGCTAAGAAAAAAACATATTTGGGTGTCCGTATTAGGTGTTTCCATGTGTAATCATATGATTTATTTACAATATTTTTGAAAAGAATCACATTTGAAATAGTGTATTATCTAATTTAAAGGCCATGATGAAAAGGGAAGATATAAAGCACTGTAAACATTGTTAAACGACCTTAAACGACCTTGATTCACCAACAAAGACAATTGTTAAACTAAAAGTTGTTCATAACGCAAGCCAGCGCATTAATCGTGTAACAGTTTTGAGGTCTTAAGCCAAGTTGAAACTCAACATACAAATTAAAAATTTACCTTTCTTATGTAAAAATACTTTTGTAAAAATTGACAGAATAAGCAATAGGATTATTTATCTTGGCAATTGAACAGAACCATCCTTAAATGCATTTAAGAATGGCAAGAATTATCCTTAATATTTTATTTTAGAATGACCAATGAGTATTCTTCAAGATTTCATTTTGACATTTTAAAATAACCTATAAAAATTCTTCTTTAAATTTATTCAATTCTTCTCTGTAAATTATACAAAAAGTCAAACTGAATTTGACGGCCTTCGGGACATAGCGACTTTATGCTCTGTCCCGCTTTTCCGAACAAGGTTTAGAACGAACAAATATTGTAGAGTTCATAAAATTAGTTTATGATTACTGAAACTTTATTTCGTAGCTTTCATGTTCGGATAATTTTTTAAACGGAATAAGTTATTAGGTTTGATGGGAAACAAATAACCCCAACCTCCGGGGAACATGTAAAAGCAGGAACGTGCCTCATAATTATAGATCTAATAAGTGTCTTATGTATTAAATGTAATATTGAATTGTCACGTGTTATAATTCATAAGCAGTGGTTAGATGTTTATAACTGGTATAGAATAAATAAACTTATTTTATTAACCTTGCAAAATAGTCCTTGACTATATCTTCTTTCTTGTAGTTGGTATAAACTATAAACTAGGGAAACAGTTATACATTTAAGGTTTAAAAAGTTTATGTTTTAAAAACATTTGTAGTTCTAAAATTACATAACGAAATGGGAAGACAATCCAACATGTAGGCATTAAAAGTTATTAATATGTGAAGCGGCGTGAAGTTGGCGGCCTAGTGACCCAGCGGTGTGAAGTTGGCGGCCTAGTGGCCCTGCGGTGTGAAGTTGGCGGTCTAGCGGCATGGCGGCCTAAACATTTCATTAATAAATTACCTTGATATTTTGGGAACGAAATGAATAACAATTAACAATCATTTTTAACACGTGACTCATTAAACATTGAATTATACAATTATACAGATAATATTTTAGATAATAAACTTAAGATTATTCATGTAGTCTTATCCATCTATAAGACCAAATCAGTGGAATGAGCCCCATTAGATGAACAAGGGTATCACTCATAAATGAAAACCAAAAGTGATAAAGTTGAAAAGCCGACGAGCAATCCCCAGAGCAATCGATCAGCGTAAAAAATCTAGACGATTAAAGTGTGACTGTAATAGCCAGTATCATGGCTTTTTTACCAAATGGAGACTTATTTGTTGTTGATCAGGCAAATGAAAACTCAAACTGTTTAACAAACACTTGAGATTTCACGCAAAAGCTCAAATGCGCTCCAACCCTCAAGTATTTGTCATGTTCTCAGCATCAAGTCGAATATGACAAATTATAACTTTAACAAATGATTTAAAATGACTTAAAACACTTCAAACCACAGGTTACTGTACAACTATTTCGAGTTACATGATTGGTGGTTTGGCCATTGCTACAAATATCAAGAAAATCAGTTGCAAATGCATCTCATGAATTTTAGAGGTGAAATTCAAGATAGTGCTTATGGAGAAAGTTTATTTTTAAACCCAAATCACATTGCAATTACAGGTGATATGAATCTTATTATACATTAATGGGGACACCATACATAGTATTATCACGCCAGACAGGTAAGTTATATTCGCATACAAGGAAATAAAAGGACCGATGAATTGTTTTATTGATGGACTCGGCTAAATCTTTGTTGCTGGAAACGAGAAGATACATTAACTGAACAAGCGAAGCGAGAAAGTCCAGTGTGTGTTATATCGAAGGCAGATATTGGATTTGCTCCCGCAACTCTTCCTTATAGAGATGATAATGACTTAGTCATAGTGGCGGGACAAAATCAGAGTATACGAACTAAAATTGTTTGGGCATTAAACATTAGGATATTTTGCATGATAATTATACAGTGCAAGTCAAAAACACATGAAAATAAGCTTTGGTTTAAACATATTTATTTAAGCTCGATTGCTTTTTAAAGACTTCTATGATTCCTCAGGCTGGTGTTTTCAAAAAACTGAAATAAAAATT